>NW_026777341.1:0-77776 GCF_030936135.1 Gavia stellata
TGAGCTGCCCAAAGTTCAACACTGAAATCGCGAACATCCAGCGATTGCTCCGACACTAAAGGTGCCAGCCCTGAAAGCTGTTGCTGGTCCTCCATCTCCCACTGGTAACCTCTAAAATGAACCACAAACACTTGGGCTTCTGAAATTGTTTAGCCTACTAAAACTTCCAACGTACACAGCCTCTCCAGCTCGAGCTGGCCAAAGTTCAACACCGAAATTGCGAACGTCCAGCGATTGCTCCTACACTAAAGGTGCCAGCCCTGAAAGCTGTTGCTGGTCCTACATCTCCCACTGGTAACCTCTAAAACGAACCACAAACACTTGGGCTCTGAACTTGTTTAGGCTACTAAAACTTCCAACGTACACAGCCTCTCTGCTCAATCTGGCCCAAAGTTCAACACCGAAATTGCGAACGTCCAGCGATTGCTCCTACACTAAAGGTGCCAGCCCTGAATGCTGTTGCTGGTCCTCATCTCCCACTGGTAACCTCTAAAACGAACCACAAACACTTGGGCTCTGAACTTGTTTAGGCTACTAAAACTTCCAACGTACACAGCCTCTCCTGCTCAATCTGGACAAAGTTCAACACCGAAATTGCGAACGTCCAGCGATTGCTTCCTACACTAAAGGTGACAGCCCTGAAAGCTGTTGCTGGTCCTCATCTCCACTGGTAACCTCTAAAACGAACCACAAACACTTGGGCTCTGAACTTGTTTAGGCTACTAAAACTTCCAGCGTACACAGCCTCTCCTGCTCAAGCTGGCCAAAGTTCAACACCGAAATTGCAAACGTCTTGCGATTGCTCCTACACTAAAGGTGCCAGCCCTGAAAGCTGTTGCTGGTCCTCATCTCCCACTGGTAACCTCTAAAACGAACCACAAACACTTGGGCTCTGAACTTGTTTAGGCTACTAAAACCTCCAACGTACACAGCCTCTCCTGCTCCGAGCCTGGCCAAAGTTCAACGACCGAAATTGTGAACGTCCAGCGATTGCTCCTACACTAATGGTGCCAGCCCTGAAAGCTGTTGCTGGTCCTCATCTCCCACTGGTAACCTCTAAAATGAACCACAAACACTTGGGCTCTGAACTTGTTTAGCCTACTAAAACTTCCAACGTACACAGCCTCTCCTGCTCAATCTGGCCAAAGTTCAACACCGAAATTGCGAACGTCCAGCGATTGCTCCTACACTAAAGGTGCCAGCCCTGAAAGCTGTTGCTGGTCCTCATCTCCCACTGGTAACCTCTAAAACGAACCACAAACACTTGGGCTCTGAACTTGTTTAGCCTACTAAAACTTCCAACGTACACAGCCTCTCCTGCTCGAGCTGCCCAAAGTTCAACACTGAAATCGCGAACATCCAGCGATTGCTCCTACACTAAAGGTGCCAGCCCTGAAAGCTGTTGCTGGTCCTCATCTCCCACTGGTAACCTCTAAAATGAACCAACAAACACTTGGGCTCTGAACTTGTTTAGCCTACTAAAACTCTCCAACGTACACAGCCTCTCCAGCTCGAGCTGGCCAAAGTTCAACACCGAAATTGCGAACGTCCAGCGATTGCTCCTACACTAATGGTGCCAGCCCTGAATGCCTCTTGCTGGTCTCATCTCCCACTGGTAACCTCTAAAATGAACCACAAACACTTGGGCTTCTGAACTTGTTTAGCCTACTAAAACTTCCAACGTACACAGCCTCTCCTGCTCAATCTGGCCAAAGTTCAACACTGAAATCGCGAAACATCCGCGATTGCTCCTACACTAAAGGTGCCAGCCCTGAAAGCTGTTGCTTGGTCCTCATCTCCCACTGGTAACCTCTAAAACGAACCACAAACACTTGGGCTCTGAACTTGTTTAGGCTACTAAAACTTCCAACGTACACAGCCTCTCCAGCTCGAGCTGGCCAAAGTTCAACACCGAAATTGCGAACATACAGCGATTGCTCCTACACTAAAGGTGCCAGCCCTGAATGCTGTTGCTGGTCCTCATCTCCCACTGGTAACCTCTAAAACGAACCACAAACACTTGGGCTCTGAACTTGTTTAGGCTACTAAAAACCTCCAACGTACACAGCCTCTCCTGCTCAATCTGGCCAAAGTTCAACACCGAAATTGCGAACGTCCAGCGATTGCTCCTACACTAAAGGTGCCAGCCCTGAAAGCTGTTGCTCGTCCTCATCTCCCACTGGTAACCTCTAAAACCAACCACAAACACTTGGGCTCTGACTTGTTTAGGCTACTTAAACTTCCAACGTACACAGCCTCTCCTGCTCGAGCTGGCCAAAGTTCAACACTGAAATCGCGGATATACAGCGATTGCTCCTACACTAAAGGTGCCAGCCCTGAAAGCTGTTGCTGGTCCTCTTCTCCCACTGGTAACCTCTAAAACAAACCACAAACACTTGGGCTCTGAACTTGTTAGGCTACTAAAACTTCCAACGTACACAGCCTCTCCTGCTCGAGCTGCCCAAAGTTCAAGACCAAAATTGCGAACGTCCAGCGATTGCTCCTACACTAAAGGTGCCAAGCCCCTGAATGCTGTTGCTGGTCCTCATCTCCCACTGGTAACCTCGAAAACGAACCACAAACACTTGGGCTCTGAACTTGTTTAGCCTACTAAAACTTCCAACGTACACAGCCTCTCCTGCTCGAGCTGCCCAAAGTTCAACACCGAAATTGCGAACGTCCAGCGATTGCTTCTACACTAAAGGTGCCAGCCTGAAAGCTGTTGCTGGTCCTCATCTCCCCACTGGTAACCTCGAAAAACGAACCACAAACACTTGGGCTCTGAACTTGTTTAGGCTACTAAAACTTCCAACGTACACAGCCTCTCCTGCTCAATCTGGACAAAGTTCAACACCGAAATTGCGAACGTTCCAGCGATTGGCTCCTACACTAAAGGTGACAGCCCTGAAAGGCTGTTGCTGGTCCTCATCTCCCACTGGGTAACCTCTAAAACGAACCACAAACACTTGGGCTCTGAACTTGTTTAGGCTACTAAAACTTCCAGCGTACACAGCCTCTCCTGCTCAAGCTGGCCAAAGTTCAACACCGAAATTGCAAACGTCTAGCGATTGCTCCTACACTAAAGGTGCCAGCCCTGAAAGCTGTTGCTGGTCCTCATCTCCCACTGGTAACCTCTAAAACGAACCACAAACACTTGGGCTCTGAACTTGTTTAGGCTACTAAAACCTCCAACGTACACAGCCTCTCCTGCTCGAGCTGGCCAAAGTTCAACACCGAAATTGTGAACGTCCAGCGATTGCTCCTACACTAAAGGTGCCAGCCCTGAAAGCTGTTGCTGGTCCTCATCTCCCACTGGTAACCTCTAAATGAACCACAAACACTTGGGCTCTGAACTTGTTTAGCCTACTAAAACTTCCAACGTACACAGCCTCTCCTGCTCAATCTGGCCAAAGTTCAACACCGAAATTGCGACGTCCAGCGATTGCTCCTACACCTAAAGGTGCCAGCCCTGAAAGCTGTTGCTTGGTCCTCATCTCCCACTGGTAACCTCTAAAACGAACCACAAACACTTGGGCTCTGAACTTGTTTAGCCTACTAAAACTTCCAACGTACACAGCCTCTCCTGCTCGAGCTGCCCAAAGTTCAACACTGAAATCGCGAACATCCAGCGATTGCTCCTACACTAAAGGTGCCAGCCCTGGAAAGCTGTTGCTGGTCCTCATCTCCCACTGGTAACCTCTAAAATGAACCACAAACACTTGGGCTCTGAACTTGTTTAGCCTACTAAAACTTCCAACGTACACAGCCTCTCCAGCTCGAGCTGGCCAAAGTTCAACACCGAAATTGCGAACGTCCAGCGATTGCTCCTACACTAAAGGTGCCAGCCCTGAAAGCTGTTGCTGGTCCTCATCTCCCACTGGTAACCTCTAAAACGAACCACAAACACTTGGGCTCTGAACTTGTTTAGGCTACTAAAACCTCCAACGTACACAGCCTCTCCTGCTCAATCTGGCCAAAGTTCAACACCGAAATTGCAAACGTCTAGCGATTGCTCCTACACTAAAGGTGCCAGCCCTGAAAGCTGTTGCTGGTCCTCATCTCCCACTGGTAACCTCTAAAACCAACCACAAACACTTGGGCTCTGAACTTGTTTAGGCTACTAAAACCTCCAACGTACACAGCCTCTCCTGCTCGAGCTGGCAAAGTTCAACACCGAAATTGTGAACGTCCAGCGATTGCTCCTACACTAAAGGTGACAGCCCTGAAAGCTGTTGCTGGTCCTCATCTCCCACTGGTAACCTCTAAAATGAACCACAAACACTTGGGCTCTGAACTTGTTTAGGCTACTAAAACTTCCAACGTACACAGCCTCTCCTGCTCGAGCTGCCCAAAGTTCAACACCGAAATTGCGAACGTCCAGCGATTGCTCCTACACTAAAGGTGCCAGCCCTGAAAGCTGTTGCTGGTCCTCATCTCCCACTGGTAACCTCTAAAACGAACCACAAACACTTGGGCTCTGAACTTGTTTAGGCTACTAAAACTTCCAACGTACACAGCCTCTCCTGCTCGAGCTGCCCAAAGTTCAACACTGAAATCGCGAACATCCAGCGATTGCTCCTACACTAAAGGTGCCAGCCCCTGAAAGCTGTTGCTGGTCCTCATCTCCCACTGGTAACCTCTAAAATGAACCACAAACACTTGGGCTCTGAACTTGTTTAGCCTACTAAAACTTCCAACGTACACAGCCTCTCCAGCTCGAGCTGGCCAAAGTTCAACACCGAAATTGCGAACGTCCAGCGATTGCTCCTACACTAAAGGTGCCAGCCCTGAAAGCTGTTGCTGGTCCTCATCTCCCACTGGTAACCTCTAAAACGAACCACAAACACTTGGGCTCTGAACTTGTTTAGGCTACTAAAACTTGCCAACGTACACAGCCTCTCCTGCTCAATCTGGCCAAAGTTCAACACCGAAATTGCGAACGTCCAGCGATTGCTCCTACACTAAAGGTGCCAGCCCTGAATGCTGTTGCTGGTCCTCATCTCCCACTGGTAACCTCTAAAACGAACCACAAACACTTGGGCTCTGAACTTGTTTAGGCTACTAAAACTTCCAACGTACACAGCCTCTCCTGCTTGAGCTGCCCAAAGTTCAACACCGAAATTGCGAACGTCCAGCGATTGCTCCTACACTAAAGGTGCCAGCCCTGAATGCTGTTGCTGGTCCTCATCTCCCACTGGTAACCTCTAAAACGAACCACAAACACTTGGGCTCTGAACTTGTTTTAGGGCTACTAAAACTTCCAACGTACACAGCCTCTCCTGCTCAATCTGGACAAAGTTCAACACCGAAATTGCGAACGTCCAGCGATTGCTCCTACACTAAAGGTGCCAGCCCTGAATGCTGTTGCTGGTCCTCATCTCCCACTGTGTAACCTCTAAAACGAACCACAACACACTTGGGCTCTGAACTTGTTTAGGCTACTAAAACTTCCAACGTACACAGCCTCTCCTGCTCGAGCTGCCCAAAGTTCAACACCGAAATTGCAAACGTCTAGCGATTGCTCCTACACTAAAGGTGCCAGCCCTGAAAGCTGTTGCTGGTCC
Source organism: Gavia stellata (assembly GCF_030936135.1). Lineage (NCBI taxonomy): Eukaryota > Metazoa > Chordata > Aves > Gaviiformes > Gaviidae > Gavia > Gavia stellata. The sequence goes on from NW_026777341.1 coordinate 5,565, forward strand.
TCATCTCCCACTGGTAACCTCTAAACCAACCACAAACACTTGGGCTCTGAACTTGTTTAGGCTACTAAAACCTCCAACGTACACAGCCTCTCCTGCTCGAGCTGGCCAAAGTTCAACACCGAAATTGTGAACGTCCAGCGATTGCTCCTACACTAAAGGTGACAGCCCTGAAAGCTGTTGCTGGTCCTCATCTCCCACTGGTAACCCTCTAAAATGAACCACAAACACTTGGGCTCTGAACTTGTTTAGGCTACTAAAACTTCCAACGTACACAGCCTCTCCTGCTCGAGCTGCCCAAAGTTCAACACCGAAATTGCGAACGTCCAGCGATTGCTCCTACACTAAAGGTGCCAGCCCTGAAAGCTGTTGCTGGTCCTCATCTCCCACTGGTAACCTCTAAAACGAACCACAAACACTTGGGCTCTGAACTTGTTTAGGCTACTAAAACTTCCAACGTACACAGCCTCTCCTGCTCGAGCTGCCCAAAGTTCAACACTGAAATCGCGAACATCCAGCGATTGCTCCTACACTAAAGGTGCCAGCCCTGAAAGCTGTTGCCTGGTCCTCATCTCCCACTGGTAACCTCTAAAATGAACCACAAACACTTGGGCTCTGAACTTGTTTAGCCTACTAAAACTTCCAACGTACACAGCCTCTCCAGCTCGAGCTGGCCAAAGTTCAACACCGAAATTGCGAACGTCCAGCGATTGCTCCTACACTAAAGGTGCCAGCCCTGAATGCTCTTGCTGGTCCTCATCTCCCACTGGTAACCTCTAAAACGAACCACAAACACTTGGGCTCTGAACTTGTTTAGGCTACTAAAACTTCCAACGTACACAGCCTCTCCTGCTCAATCTGGCCACAGCTCAACACCGAAATTGCGAACGTCCAGCGATTGCTCCTACACTAAAGGTGCCAGCCCTGAATGCTGTTGCTGGTCCTCATCTCCCACTGGTAACCTCGAAAACGAACCACAAACACTTGGGCTCTGAACTTGTTTAGGCTACTAAAACTTCCAACGTACACAGCCTCTCCTGCTTGAGCTGCCAAAGTTCAACACCGAAATTGCGAACGTCCAGCGATTGCTCCTACACTAAAGGTGCCAGCCCTGAAAGCTCTTGCTCGTCCTCATCTCCCACTGGTAACCTCGAAAACGAACCACAAACACTTGGGCTCTGAACTTGTTTAGGCTACTAAAACTTCCAACGTACACAGCCTCTCCTGCTCGAGCTGGCCAAAGTTCAACACGGAAATTGCAAACGTCCAGCGATTACTCTTACACTAAAGGTGCCAGCCCTGAATGCTGTTGCTGGTCCTCATCTCCCACTGGTAACCTCTAAAACGAACAACAAACACTTGGGCTCCGAACTTGTTTAGGCTACTAAAACTTCCAACGTACACAGCCTCTCCTGCTCGAGCTGCCCAAAGTTCAACACCGAAATTGCGAACGTCCAGCGATTGCTCCTACACTAAAGGTGCCAGCCCTGAATGCTGTTGCTGGTCCTCATCTCCCACTGGTAACCTCGAAAACGAACCACAAACACTTGGGCTCTGAACTTGTTTAGGCTACTAAAACTTCCAACGTACACACAGCCTCTCCTGCTCAATATGGACAAAGTTCAACACCGAAATTGCGAACATCCAGCGATTGCTCCTACACTAAAGGTGCCAGCCCTGAAAGCTGTTGCTGGTCCTCATCTCCCCACTGGTAACCTCTAAAACGAACCACAAACACTTGGGCTCTGAACTTGTTTAGGCTACTAAAACTTACAGCGTACACAGCCTCTCCTGCTCAAGCTGGCCAAAGTTCAACACCGAAATTGCGAACGTCTAGCGATTGCTCCTACACTAAAGGGTGCCAGCCCTGAAAGCTGTTGCTGGTCCTCATCTCCCACTGGTAACCTCTAAAACGAACCACAAACACTTGGGCTCTGAACTTGTTTAGGCTACTAAAACCTCCAACGTACACAGCCTCTCCTGCTCGAGCTGGCCAAAGTTCAACACCGAAATTGTGAACGTCCAGCGATTGCTCCTACACTAAAGGTGCCAGCCCTGAAAGCTGTTGCTGGTCCTCATCTCCCACTGGTAACCTCTAAAATGAACCACAAACACTTGGGCTCTGAACTTGTTTAGCCTACTAAAACTTCCAACGTACACAGCCTCTCCTGCTCAATCTGGCCAAAGTTCAACACCGAAATTGCGAACGTCCAGCGATTGCTCCGTACACTAAAGGTGCCAGCCCTGAAAGCTGTTGCTGAGTCCTCATCTCCCACTGGTAACCTCTAAAACGAACCACAAACACTTGGGCTCTGAACTTGTTTAGCCTACTAAAACTTCCAACGTACACAGCCTCTCCTGCTCGAGCTGCCCCAAGTTCAACACTGAAATCGCGAACATCCAGCGATTGCTCCTACACTAAAGGTGCCAGCCTGAAAGCTGTTGCTGGTCCTCATCTCCCACTGGTAACCTCTAAAACGAACCACAAACACTTGGGCTCTGAACTTGTTTAGGCTACTAAAACTTCCAACGTACACAGCCTCTCCAGCTCGAGCTGGCCAAAGTTCAACACCGAAATTGCGAACGTCCAGCGATTGCTCCTACACTAAAGGTGCCAGCCCTGAATGCTGTTGCTGGTCCTCATCTCCACTGGTAACCTCTAAAAGGAACAACAAACACTTGGGCTCTGAACTTGTTTAGGCTACTAAAACCTCCAACGTACACAGCCTCTCCTGCTCAATCTGGCCAAAGTTCAACACCGAAATTGCGAACGTCCAGCGATTGCTCCTACACCTAAAGGTGCCAGCCCTGAATGCTGTTGCTGGTCCTCATCTCCCACTGGTAACCTTTAAAACGAACCACAAACACTTGGGCTCTGAACTTGTTTAGGCTACTAAAACTTCCAACGTACACAGCCTCTCCTGCTTGAGCTGCCCAAAGTTCAACACCGAAATTCGCGAACGTCCAGCGATTGCTCCTACACTAAAGGTGCCAGCCCTGAAAGCTGTTGCTCGTCCTCATCTCCACTGGTAACCTCTAAAACCAACCACAAACACTTGGGCTCTGAACTTGTTTAGGCTACTTAAACTTCCAACGTACACAGCCTCTCCTGCTCGAGCTGGCCAAAGTTCAACACTGAAATCGCGGATATACAGCGATTGCTCCTACACTAAAGGTGCCAGCCCTGAAAGCTGTTGCTGGTCCTCTTCTCCCACTGGTAACCTCTAAAACAAACCACAAACACTTGGGCTCTGAACTTGTTTAGGCTACTAAAACTTCCAACGTACACAGCCTCTCCTGCTCGAGCTGCCCAAAGTTCAAGACCAAATTGCGAACGTCCAGCGATTGCTCCTACACTAAAGGTGCCAGCCCTGAATGCTGTTGCTGGTCCTCATCTCCCACTGGTAACCTCGAAAACGAACCACAAACACTTGGGCTCTGAACTTGTTTAGCCTACTAAAACTTCCAACGTACACAGCCTCTCCTGCTCGAGCTGCCCAAAGTTCAACACCGAAATTGCGAACGTCCAGCGATTGCTCCTACACTAAAGGTGCCAGCCCCGAATGCTGTTGTTGGTCCTCATCTCCCACTGGTAACCTCTAAAATGAACCACAAACACTTGGGCTCTGAACTTGTTTAGGCTACTAAAACTTCCAACGTACACAGCCTCTCCTGCTCGAGCTGGCCAAAGTTCAACACCGAAATTGCGAACGTCCAGCGATTGCTCCTACACTAAAGGTGCCAGCCCTGAAAGCTGTTGCTGGTCCTCATCTCCCACTGGTAACCTCTAAAACCAACCACAAACACTTGGGCTCTGAACTTGTTTAGGCTACTAAAACTTCCAACGTACACAGCCTCTCCTGCTCGAGCTGCCCAAAGTTCAACACTGAAATCGCGAACATCCAGCGATTGCTCCTACACTAAAGGTGCCAGCCCTGAAAGCTGTTGCTGGTCCTCATCTCCCACTGGTAACCTCTAAAACGAACCACAAACACTTGGGCTCTGAACTTGTTTAGGCTACTAAAACTTCCAACGTACACAGCCTCTCCTGCTCGAGCTGCCCAAAGTTCAACACCGAAATTGCGAACGTCCAGCGATTGCTTCTACACTAAAGGTGCCAGCCCTGAAAGCTGTTGCTGGTCCTCGATCTCCCCACTGGTAACCTCGAAAACGAACCACAAACACTTGGGCTCTGAACTTGTTTAGGCTACTAAAACTTCCAACGTACACAGCCCTCTCCTGCTCAATCTGGACAAAGTTCAACACCGAAATTGCGAACGTCCAGCGATTGCTCCTACACTAAAGGTGACAGCCCTGAAAGCTGTTGCTGGTCCTCATCTCCCACTGGTAACCTCTAAAACGAACCACAAACACTTGGGCTCTGAACTTGTTTAGGCTACTAAAACTTCCAGCGTACACAGCCTCTCCTGCTCAAGCTGGCCAAAGTTCAACACCGAAATTGCAAACGTCTAGCGATTGCTCCTACACTAAAGGTGCCAGCCCTGAAAGCTGTTGCTGGTCCTCATCTCCCACTGGTAACCTCTAAAACGAACCACAAACACTTGGGCTCTGAACTTGTTTAGGCTACTAAAACCTCCAACGTACACAGCCTCTCCTGCTCGAGCTGGCCAAAGTTCAACACCGAAATTGTGAACGTCCAGCGATTGCTCCTACACTAAAGGTGCCAGCCCTGAAAGCTGTTGCTGGTCCTCATCTCCCACTGGTAACCTCTAAAATGAACCACAAACACTTGGGCTCTGAACTTGTTTAGCCTACTAAAACTTCCAACGTACACAGCCTCTCCTGCTCAATCTGGCCAAAGTTCAACACCGAAAATTGCGAACGTCCAGCGATTGCTCCTACACTAAAGGTGCCAGCCCTGAAAGCTGTTGCTGGTCCTCATCTCCCACTGGTAACCTCTAAAACGAACCACAAACACTTGGGCTCTGAACTTGTTTAGCCTACTAAAACTTCCAACGTACACAGCCTCTCCTGCTCGAGCTGCCAAAGTTCAACACTGAAATTGCGAACATCCAGCGATTGCTCCTACACTAAAGGTGCCAGCCCTGAAAGCTGTTGCTGGTCCTCATCTCCCACTGGTAACCTCTAAACGAACCACAAACACTTGGGCTCTGAACTTGTTTAGGCTACTAAAACTTCCAACGTACACAGCCTCTCCAGCTCGAGCTGGCCAAAGTTCAACACCGAAATTGCGAACGTCCAGCGATTGCTCCTACACTAAAGGTGCCAGCCCTGAAAGCTGTTGCTGGTCCCTCATCTCCCACTGGTAACCTCTAAAACGAACCACAAACACTTGGGCTCTGAACTGTTTAGGCTACTAAAACCTCCAACGTACACAGCCTCTCCTGCTCAATCTGGCCAAAGTTCAACACCGAAATTGCGAACGTCCAGCGATTGCTCCTACACTAAAGGTGCCAGCCCTGAATGCTGTTGCTGGTCCTCATCTCCCACTGGTAACCTCTAAAACGAACCACAAACACTTGGGCTCTGAACTTGTTTAGGCTACTAAAACTTCCAACGTACACAGCCTCTCCTGCTTGAGCTGCCCAAAGTTCAACACCGAAATTGCGAACGTCCAGCGATTGCTCCTACACTAAAGGTGCCAGCCCTGAAAGCTGTTGCTGGTCCTCATCTCCCACTGGTAACCTCTAAAACCAACCACAAACACTTGGGCTCTGAACTTGTTTAGGCTACTTAAACTTTCAACGTACACAGCCTCTCCTGCTTGAGCTGCCCAAAGTTCAACACTGAAATCGCGAATATACAGCGATTGCTCCTACACTAAAGGTGCCAGCCCTGAAAGCTGTTGCTGGTCCTCATCTCCCACTGGTAACCTCTAAAACAAACCACAAACACTTGGGCTCTGAACTTGTTTAGGCTACTAAAACTTCCAACGTACACAGCCTCTCCTGCTCGAGCTGCCCAAAGTTCAAGACCGAAATTGCGAACGTCCAGCGATTGCTCCTACACTAAAGGTGCCAGCCTGAATGCTGTTGCTGGTCCTCATCTCCCACTGGTAACCTCTAAAACGAACCACAAACACTTGGGCTCTGAACTTGTTTAGCCTACTAAAACTTCCAACGTACACAGCCTCTCCTGCTCGAGCTGCCCAAAGTTCAACACCGAATTGCGAACGTCCAGCGATTGCTCCTACACTAAAGGTGCCAGCCCTGAAGCTGTTGCTGGTCCTCATCTCCCACTGGTAACCTCTAAAAGGAACAACAAACACTTGGGCTCCGAACTTGTTTAGGCTACTAAAACTTCCAACGTACACAGCCTCTCCTGCTCAATCTGGCCACAGCTCAACACCGAAATTGCGAACATCCAGCGATTGCTCCTACACTAAAGGTGCCAGCCCTGAAAGCTGTTGCTGGTCCTCATCTCCCACTGGTAACCTCGAAAACGAACCACAAACACTTGGGCTCTGAACTTGTTTAGGCTACTAAAACTTCCAACGTACACAGCCTCTCCTGCTCGAGCTGCCCAAAGTTCAACACCGAAATTGCGAACGTCCAGCGATTGCTCCTACACTAAAGGTGCCAGCCCTGAATGCTGTTGCTGGTCCTCATCTCCCACTGGTAACCTCTAAAATGAACCACAAACACTTGGGCTCTGAACTTGTTTAGGCTACTAAAACTTCCAACGTACACAGCCTCTCCTGCTCGAGCTGCCCAAAGTTCAACACCGAAATTGCGAACGTCCAGCGATTGCTCCTACACTAAAGGTGCCAGCCCTGAAAGCTGTTGCTGGTCCTCATCTCCCACTGGTAACCTCTAAAACCAACCACAAACACTTGGGCTCTGAACTTGTTTAGGCTACTAAAACTTCCAACGTACACAGCCTCTCCTGCTCGAGCTGGCCAAAGTTCAACACTGAAATCGCGAACATCCAGCGATTGCTCCTACACTAAAGGTGCCAGCCCTGAAAGCTGTTGCTGGTCCTCATCTCCGACTGGTAACCTCTAAAACGAACCACAAACACTTGGGCTCTGAACTTGTTTAGGCTACTAAAACTTCCAACGTACACAGCCTCTCCTGCTCGAGCTGCCCAAAGTTCAACACCGAAATTGCGAACGTCCAGCGATTGCTTCTACACTAAAGGTGCCAGCCCTGAAAGCTGTTGCTGGTCCTCATCTCCCACTGGTAACCTCTAAAACGAACCACAAACACTTGGGCTCTGAACTTGTTTAGGCTACTAAAACTTCCAACGTACACAGCCTCTCCTGGTCAATCTGGCCAAAGTTCAACACCGAAATTGCGAACGTCAGCGATTGCTCCTACACTAAAGGTGCCAGCCCTGAATGCTCTTGCTGGTCCTCATCTCCCACTGGTAACCTCTAAAACGAACCACAAACACTTGGGCTCTGAACTTGTTTAGGCTACTAAAACTTCCAACGTACACAGCCTCTCCTGCTCGAGCTGGCCAAAGTTCAACACCGAAATTGCGAACGTCCAGCGATTGCTCCTACACTAAAGGTGCCAGCCCCGAATGCTGTTGCTGGTCCTCATCTCCCACTGGTAACCTCGAAAACGAACCACAAACACTTGGGCTCTGAACTTGTTTAGGCTACTAAAACTTCCAACGTACACAGCCTCTCCTGCTCGAGCTGCCCAAAGTTCAACACCGAAATTGCGAACGTCCAGCGATTGCTTCTACACTAAAGGTGCCAGCCCTGAAAGCTGTTGCTGGTCCTCATCTCCCACTGGTAACCTCGAAAACGAACCACAAACACTTGGGCTCTGAACTTGTTTAGGCTACTAAAACTTCCAACGTACACAGCCTCTCCTGCTCAATCTGGACAAAGTTCAACACCGAAATTGCGAACGTCCAGCGATTGCTCCTACACTAAAGGTGACAGCCCTGAAAGCTGTTGCTGGTCCTCATCTCCCACTGGTAACCTCTAAAACGAACCACAAACACTTGGGCTCTGAAACTTGTTTAGGCTACTAAAACTTCCAGCGTACACAGCCTCTCCTGCTCAAGCTGGCCAAAGTTCAACACCGAAATTGCAAACGTCTAGCGATTGCTCCTACACTAAAGGTGCCAGCCCTGAAAGCTGTTGCTGGTCCTCATCTCCCACTGGTAACCTCTAAAACGAACCACAAACACTTGGGCTCTGAACTTGTTTAGGCTACTAAAACCGCCAACGTACACAGCCTCTCCTGCTCGAGGTGGCCAAAGTTCAACACCGAAATTGTGAACGTCCAGCGATTGCTCCTACACTAAAGGTGCCAGCCCTGAAAGCTGTTGCTCGTCCTCATCTCCCACTGGTAACCTCTAAAATGAACCACAAACACTTGGGCTCTGAACTTGTTTAGCCTACTAAAACTTCCAACGTACACAGCCTCTCCTGCCTCAATCTGGCCAAAGTTCAACACCGAAATTGCGAACGTCCAGCGATTGCTCCTACACTAAAGGTGCCAGCCCTGAAAGCTGTTGCTGGTCCTCATCTCCCACTGGTAACCTCTAAAACGAACCACAAACACTTGGGCTCTGAACTTGTTTAGCCTACTAAAACTTCCAACGTACACAGCCTCTCCTGCTCGAGCTGCCCAAAGTTCAACACTGAAATCGCGGAACATCCAGCGATTGCTCCTACACTAAAGGTGCCAGCCCTGAAAGCTGTTGCTGGTCCTCATCTCCCACTGGTAACCTCTAAAACGAACCACAAACACTTGGGCTCTGAACTTGTTTAGGCTACTAAAACTTCCAACGTACACAGCCTCTCCAGCTCGAGCTGCCCAAAGTTCAACACCGAAATTGCGAATTGCTCCTACACTAAAGGTGCCAGCCCTGAAAGCTGTTGCTGGTCCTCATCTCCCACTGGTAACCTCTAAAACCAACCACAAACACTTGGGCTCTGAACTTGTTTAGGCTACTAAAACTTCCAACGTACACAGCCTCTCCTGCTCGAGCTGGCCAAAGTTCAACACTGAAATCGCGAACATCCAGCGATTGCTCCTACACTAAAGGTGCCAGCCCTGAAAGCTGTTGCTGGTCCTCATCTCCGACTGGTAACCTCTAAAACGAACCACAAACACTTGGGCTCTGAACTTGTTTAGGCTACTAAAACTTCCAAACGTACACAGCCTCTCCTGCTCGAGCTGCCCAAAGTTCAACACCGAAATTGCGAACGTCCAGCGATTGCTTCTACAACTAAAGGTGCCAGCCCTGAAAGCTGTTGCTGGTCCTCATCTCCCACTGGTAACCTCTAAAACGAACCACAAACACTTGGGCTCTGAACTTGTTTAGGCTACTAAAACTTCCAACGTAACACAGCCTCTCCTGGTCAATCTGGCCAAAGTTCAACACCGAAATTGCGAACGTCCAGCGATTGCTCCTACACTAAAGGTGCCAGCCCTGAATGCTCTTGCTGGTCCTCATCTCCCACTGGTAACCTCTAAAACGAACCACAAACACTTGGGCTCTGACTTGTTTAGGCTACTAAAACTTCCAAACGTACACAGCCTCTCCTGCTCGAGCTGGCCAAAGTTCAACACCGAAATTGCGAACGTCCAGCGATTGCTCCTACACTAAAGGTGCCAGCCCCGAATGCTGTTGCTGGTCCTCATCTCCCACTGGTAACCTCGAAAACGAACCACAAACACTTGGGCTCTGAACTTGTTTAGGCTACTAAAACTTCCAACGTACACAGCCTCTCCTGCTCGAGCTGGCCAAAGTTCAACACTGAAATCGCGAACATCCAGCGATTGCTCCTACACTAAAGGTGCCAGCCCTGAAAGCTGTTGCTGGTCCTCATCTCCGACTGGTAACCTCTAAAACGAACCACAAACACTTGGGCTCTGAACTTGTTTAGGCTACTAAAACTTCCAACGTACACAGCCTCTCCTGCTCGAGCTGCCCAAAGTTCAACACCGAAATTGCGAACGTCCAGCGATTGCTTCTACACTAAAGGTGCCAGCCCTGAAAGCTGTTGCTGGTCCTCATCTCCCACTGGTAACCTCTAAAACGAACCACAAACACTTGGGCTCTGAACTTGTTTAGGCTACTAAAACTTCCAACGTACACAGCCTCTCCTGGTCAATCTGGCCAAAGTTCAACACCGAAATTGCGAACGTCCAGCGATTGCTCCTACACTAAAGGTGCCAGCCCTGAATGCTCTTGCTGGTCCTCATCTCCCACTGGTAACCTCTAAAACGAACCACAAACACTTGGGCTCTGAACTTGTTTAGGCTACTAAAACTTCCAACGTACACAGCCTCTCCTGCTCGAGCTGGCCAAAGTTCAACACCGAAATTGCGAACGTCCAGCGATTGCTCCTACACTAAAGGTGCCAGCCCCGAATGCTGTTGCTGGTCCTCATCTCCCACTGGTAACCTCGAAAACGAACCACAAACACTTGGGCTCTGAACTTGTTTAGGCTACTAAAACTTCCAACGTACACAGCCTCTCCTGCTCGAGCTGCCCAAAGTTCAACACCGAAATTGCGAACGTCCAGCGATTGCTTCTACACTAAAGGTGCCAGCCCTGAAAGCTGTTGCTGGTCCTCATCTCCCACTGGTAACCTCGAAAACGAACCACAAACACTTGGCTCTGAACTTGTTTAGGCTACTAAAACTTCCAACGTACACAGCCTCTCCTGCTCAATCTGGACAAAGTTCAACACCGAAATTGCGAACGTCCAGCGATTGCTCCTACACTAAAGGTGACAGCCCTGAAAGCTGTTGCTGGTCCTCATCTCCCACTGGTAACCTCTAAACGAACCACAAACACTTGGGCTCTGAACTTGTTTAGGCTACTAAAACTTCCAGCGTACACAGCCTCTCCTGCTCAAGCTGGCCAAAGTTCAACACCGAAATTGCAAACGTCTAGCGATTGCTCCTACACTAAAGGTGCCAGCCCTGAAAGCTGTTGCTGGTCCTCATCTCCCACTGGTAACCTCTAAAACGAACCACAAACACTTGGGCTCTGAACTTGTTTAGGCTACTAAAACCGCCAACGTACACAGCCTCTCCTGCTCGAGGTGCCAAAGTTCAACACCGAAATGTGAACGTCCAGCGATTGCTCCTACACTAAAGGTGCCAGCCCTGAAAGCTGTTGCTCGTCCTCATCTCCCACTGGTAACCTCTAAAATGAACCACAAACACTTGGGCTCTGAACTTGTTTAGCCTACTAAAACTTCCAACGTACACAGCCTCTCCTGCTCAATCTGGCCAAAGTTCAACACCGAAATTGCGAACGTCCAGCGATTGCTCCTACACTAAAGGTGCCAGCCCCTGAAAGCTGTTGCTGGTCCTCATCTCCCACTGGTAACCTCTAAAACGAACCACAAACACTTGGGCTCTGAACTTGTTTAGCCTACTAAAACTTCCAACGTACACAGCCTCTCCTGCTCGAGCTGCCCAAAGTTCAACACTGAAATCGCGAACATCCAGCGATTGCTCCTACACTAAAGGTGCCAGCCCTGAAAGCTGTTGCTGGTCCTCATCTCCCACTGGTAACCTCTAAAACGAACCACAAACACTTGGGCTCTGAACTTGTTTAGGCTACTAAAACTTCCAACGTACACAGCCTCTCCAGCTCGAGCTGCCCAAAGTTCAACACCGAAATTGCGAACGTCCAGCGATTGCTCCTACACTAAAGGTGCCAGCCCTGAAAGCTGTTGCTGGTCCTCATCTCCCACTGGTAACCTCTAAAACGAACCACAACACTTGGCTCTGAACTTGTTTAGGCTACTAAAACCTCCAACGTACACAGCCTCTCCTGCTCAATCTGGCCAAAGTTCAACACCGAAATTGCGAACGTCCAGCGATTGCTCCTACACTAAAGGTGCCAGCCCTGAATGCTGTTGCTGGTCCTCATCTCCCACTGGTAACCTCTAAAACGAACCACAAACACTTGGGCTCTGAACTTGTTTAGCCTACTAAAACTTCCAACGTACACAGCCTCTCCTGCTTGAGCTGCCCAAAGTTCAACACCGAAATTGCGAACGTCCAGCGATTGCTCCTACACTAAAGGTGCCAGCCCTGAAAGCTGTTGCTGGTCCTCATCTCCCACTGGTAACCTCTAAAACCAACCACAAACACTTGGGCTCTGAACTTGTTTAGGCTACTTAAACTTTCAACGTACACAGCCTCTCCTGCTTGAGCTGCCCAAAGTTCAACACTGAAATCGCGAAAATACAGCGATTGCTCCTACACTAAAGGTGCCAGCCCTGAAAGCTGTTGCTGGTCCTCATCTCCACTGGTAACCTCTAAAACAAACCACAAACACTTGGGCTCTGAACTTGTTTAGGCTACTAAAACTTCCAACGTACACAGCCTCTCCTGCTCGAGCTGGCCAAAGTTCAACACCGAATTGCGAACGTCCAGCGATTGCTCCTACACTAAAGGTGCCAGCCCTGAATGCTCTTGCTGGTCCTCATCTCCCACTGGTAACCTCTAAAACGAACCACAAACACTTGGGCTCTGAACTTGTTTAGCCTACTAAAACTTCCAAGTACACAGCCTCTCCTGCTCGAGCTGCCCAAAGTTCAACACCGAAATTGCGAACGTCCAGCGATTGCTCCTACACTAAAGGTGCCAGCCCTGAAAGCTGTTGCTGGTCCTCATCTCCCACTGGTAACCTCTAAAAGGAACAACAAACACTTGGGCTCCGAACTTGTTTAGGCTACTAAAACTTCCAACGTACACAGCCTCTCCTGCTCAATCTGGCCACAGCTCAACACCGAAATTGCGAACATCCAGCGATTGCTCCTACACTAAAGGTGCCAGCCCTGAAAGCTGTTGCTGGTCCTCATCTCCCACTGGTAACCTCGAAAACGAACCACAAACACTTGGGCTCTGAACTTGTTTAGGCTACTAAAACTTCCAACGTACACAGCCTCTCCTGCTCGAGCTGCCCAAAGTTCAACACCGAAATTGCGAACGTCCAGCGATTGCTCCTACACTAAAGGTGCCAGCCCTGAAAGCTCTTGCTCGTCCTCATCTCCCACTGGTAACCTCTAAAATGAACCACAAACACTTGGGCTCTGAACTTGTTAGGCTACTAAAACTTCCAACGTACACAGCCTCTCCTGCTCGAGCTGCCCAAAGTTCAACACCGAAATTGCGAACGTCCAGCGATTGCTCCTACACTAAAGGTGCCAGCCCTGAATGCTCTTGCTGGTCCTCATCTCCCACTGGTAACCTCTAAAACGAACCACAAACACTTGGGCTCTGAACTTGTTTAGGCTACTAAAACTTCCAACGTACACAGCTCTCCTGCTCGAGCTGGCCAAAGTTCAACACCGAAATGCGAACGTCCAGCGATTGCTCCTACACTAAAGTGCCAGCCCCGAATGCTGTTGCTGGTCCTCATCTCCCACTGGTAACCTCGAAACGAACCACAAACACTGGGGCTTCTGAACTTGTTTAGGCTACTAAAACTTCCAACGTACACAGCCTCTCCTGCTTGAGCTGCCCAAAGTTCAACACCGAAATTGCGAACGTCCAGCGATTGCTCCTACACTAAGGTGCCAGCCCTGAATGCTGTTGCTGGTCCTCATCTCCCACTGGTAACCTCTAAAACGAACCACAAACACTTGGGCTCTGAACTTGTTTAGGCTACTAAAACTTCAACGTACACAGCCTCTCCTGCTCGAGCTGCCCAAAGTTCAACACCGAAATTGCGAACGTCCAGCGATTGCTCCTACACTAAAGGTGCCAGCCCTGAAAGCTGTTGCTGGTCCTCATCTCCCACTGGTAACCTCTAAAAGGAACAACAAACACTTGGGCTCTGAACTTGTTTAGGCTACTAAAACTTCCAACGTACACAGCCTCTCCTGCTCAATCTGGCACAGCTCAACACCGAATTGCGAACGTCCAGCGATTGCTCCTACACTAAAGGTGCCAGCCCTGAAAGCTGTTGCTGGTCCTCATCTCCCACTGGTAACCTCGAAAACGAACCACAAACACTTGGGCTCGAACTTGTTTAGGCTACTAAAATTTCCAACGTACACATCCTCTCCAGCTCGAGCTGGCCAAAGTTCAACACCGAAATTGCGAACGTCCAGCGATTGCTCCTACACTAAAGGTGCCAGCCCTGAATGCTGTTGCTCGTCCTCATCTCCCACTGGTAACCTCTAAAACCAACCACAAACACTTGGGCTCTGAACTTGTTTAGGCTACTAAAACTTCCAACGTACACAGCCTCTCCTGCTCAATCTGGCCAAAGTTCAACACCGAAATTGCGAACGTCCAGCGATTGCTCCTACACTAAAGGTGCCAGCCCTGAATGCTCTTGCTGGTCCTCATCTCCCACTGGTAACCTCTAAAACGAACCACAAACACTTGGGCTCTGAACTTGTTTAGGCTACTAAAACTTCCAACGTACACAGCCTCTCCTGCTCGAGCTGGCCAAAGTTCAACACAGAAATTGCAAACGTCGAGCGATTGCTCCTACACTAAAGGTGCTAGCCCTGAATGCTCTTGCTGGTCCTCATCTCCCACTGGTAACCTCTAAAACGAACCACAAACACTTGGGCTCTGAACTTGTTTAGGCTACTAAAACTTCCAACGTACACAGCCTCTCCTGCTCGAGCTGCCCAAAGTTCAACACTGAAATTGCAAACGTCGAGCGATTGCTCCTACACTAAAGGTGCCAGCCCTGAATGCTGTTGCTGGTCCTCATCTCCCACTGGTAACCTCTAAAACGAACAACAAACACTTGGGCTCCGAACTTGTTTAGGCTACTAAAACTTCCAACGTACACAGCCTCTCCTGCTCGAGCTGCCCAAAGTTCACCACCGAAATTGCGAACGTACAGCGATTGCTCCTACACTAAAGGTGCCAGCCCTGAAAGCTGTTGCTGGTCCTCATCTCCCACTGGTAACCTCGAAAACGAACCACAAACACTTGGGCTCTGAACTTGTTTAGGCTACTAAAACTTCCAACGTACACAGCCTCTCCTGCTCAATCTGGACAAAGTTCAACACCGAAATTGCAAACGTCTAGCGATTGCTCCTACAGTAAAGGTGCCAGCCCTGAAAGCTGTTGCTGGTCCTCATCTCCCACTGGTAACCTCTAAAACCAACCACAAACACTTGGGCTCTGAACTTGTTTAGGCTACTAAAACCTCCAACGTACACAGCCTCTCCTGCTCGAGCTGCCCAAAGTTCAACACCGAAATTGCGAACGTCCAGCGATTGCTCCTACACTAAAGGTGCCAGCCCTGAATGTTGTTGCTCGTCCTCATCTCCCACTGGTAACCTCTAAAAGGAACCACAAACACTTGGGCTCTGAACTTGTTTAGGCTACTAAAACTTCCAACGTACACAGCCTCTCCTGCTCGAGCTGGCCAAAGTTCAACACCGAAATTGTGAACGTCCAGCGATTGCTCCTACACTAAAGGTGCCAGCCCCGAATGCTGTTGCTGGTCCTCATCTCCCACTGGTAACCTCTAAAATGAACCACAAACACTTGGGCTCTGAACTTGTTTAGCCTACTAAAACTTCCAACGTACACAGCCTCTCCTGCTCGAGCTGCCAAAGTTCAACACTGAAATCGCGAACATCCAGCGATTGCTCCTACACTAAAGGTGCCAGCCCTGAAAGCTGTTGCTGGTCCTCATCTCCCACTGGTAACCTCTAAAACGAACCACAAACACTTGGGCTCTGAACTTGTTTAGGCTACTAAAACTTCCAACGTACACAGCCTCTCCTGCTCGAGCTGCCCAAAGTTCAACACCGAAATTGCGAACGTCCAGCGATTGCTCCTACACTAAAGGTGCCAGCCCTGAATGCTGTTGCTGGTCCTCATCTCCCACTTGGTAACCTCGAAAACGAACCACAAACACTTGGGCTCTGAACTTGTTTAGGCTACTAAAACCTCCAACGTACACAGCCTCTCCTTCTCGAGCTGGCCAAAGTTCAACACCGAAATTGCGAACGTCCAGCGATTGCTCCTACACTAAAGGTGCCAGCCCTGAATGTTGTTGCTCGTCCTCATCTCCCACTGGTAACCTCTAAAAGGAACAACAAACACTTGGGCTCTGAACTTGTTTAGGCTACTAAAACTTCCAACGTACACAGCCTCTCCTGCTCGAGCTGGCCAAAGTTCAACACCGAAATTGTGAACGTCCAGCGATTGCTCCTACACTAAAGGTGCCAGCCCCGAATGCTGTTGCTGGTCCTCATCTCCCACTGGTAACCTCTAAAATGAACCACAAACACTTGGGTTCTGAACTTGTTTAGGCTACTAAAACTTCCAACGTACACAGCCTCTCCTGCTCGAGCTGGCCAAAGTTCAACACCGAAATTGCGAACGTCCAGCGATTGCTCCTACACTAAAGGTGCCAGCCCTGAAAGCTGTTGCTGGTCCTCATCTCCCACTGGTAACCTCTAAAGCGAACCACAAACACTTGGGCTCTGAACTTGTTTAGGCTACTAAAACTTCCAACGTACACAGCCTCTCCTGCTCGAGCTGCCCAAAGTTCAACACTGAAATCGCGAACATCCAGCGATTGCTCCTACACTAAAGGTGCCAGCCCTGAAAGCTGTTGCTGGTCCTCATCTCCCACTGGTAACCTCGAAAACGAACCACAAACACTTGGGCTCTGAACTTGTTTAGGCTACTAAAACTTCCAACATACACAGCCTCTCCTGCTCGAGCTGCCCAAAGTTCAACACCGAAATTGCGAACGTCCAGCGATTGCTCCTACACTAAAGGTGCCAGCCCTGAATGCTGTTGCTGGTCCTCATCTCCCACTGGTAACCTCTAAAACGAACCACAAACACTTGGGCTCTGAACTTGTTTAGGCTACTAAAACTTCCAAAGTACACAGCCTCTCCTGCTCGAGCTGCCCAAAGTTCAACACCGAAATTGCGAACGTCCAGCGATTACTCTTACACTAAAGGTGCCAGCCCTGAATGCTGTTGCTGGTCCTCATCTCCCACTGGTAACCTCTAAAAGGAACAACAAACACTTGGGCTCCGAACTTGTTTAGGCTACTAAAACTTCCAACGTACACAGCCTCTCCTGCTCAAGCTGGCCACAGCTCAACACCGAAATTGCGAACGTCCAGCGATTGCTCCTACACTAAAGGTGCCAGCCCTGAAAGCTCTTGCTGGTCCTCATCTCCCACTGGTAACCTCTAAAACAAACCACAAACACTTGGGCTCTGAACTTGTTTAGGCTACTAAAACTTCCAACGTACACAGCCTCTCCTGCTCGAGCTGCCCAAAGTTCAACACCGAAATTGCGAACGTCCAGTGATTGCTCCTACACTAAAGGTGCCAGCCCTGAATGCTGTTGCTCGTCCTCATCTCCCACTGGTAACCTCTAAAACCAACCACAAACACTTGGGCTCTGAACTTGTTTAGGCTACTAAAACTTCCAACGTACACAGCCTCTCCTGCTCAATCTGGACAAAGTTCAACACCGAAATTGCGAACGTCCAGCGATTGCTCCTACACTAAAGGTGCCAGCCCTGAATGCTGTTGCTGGTCCTCATCTCCCACTGGTAACCTCTAAAACCAACCACAAACACTTGGGCTCTGAACTTGTTTAGGCTACTAAAACTTCCAACGTACACAGCCTCTCCTGCTCGAGCTGCCCAAAGTTCAACACTGAAATCGCGAACTTCCAGCGATTGCTCCTACACTAAAGGTGCCAGCCCTGAAAACTGTTGCTCGTCCTCATCTCCCACTGGTAACCTCGAAAACGAACCACAAACACTTGGGCTCTGAACTTGTTTAGCCTACTAAAACTTCCAACGTACACAGCCTCTCCTGCTCGAGCTGCCCAAAGTTCAACACTGAAATCGCGAACATCCAGCGATTGCTCCTACACTAAAGGTGCCAGTTCTGAAAGCTGTTGCTGGTCCTCGTCTCCCACTGGTAACCTCTAAAACCAACCACAAACACTTGGGCTCTGAACTTGTTTAGGCTACTAAAACTTCCAACGTACACAGCCTCTCCTGCTCGAGCTGGCCAAAGTTCAACACAGAAATTGCAAACGTCCAGCGATTACTCTTACACTAAAGGTGCCAGCCCTGAATGCTGTTGCTGGTCCTCATCTCCCACTGGTAACCTCTAAAACGAACAACAAACACTTGGGCTCCGAACTTGTTTAGGCTACTAAAACTTCCAACGTACACAGCCTCTCCTGCTCGAGCTGCCCAAAGTTCAACACCAAAATTGCGAACGTCCAGTGATTGCTCCTACACTAAAGGTGCCAGCCCTGAATGCTGTTGCTCGTCCTCATCTCCCACTGGTAACCTCTAAAACCAACCACAAACACTTGGGCTCTGAACTTGTTTAGGCTACTAAAACTTCCAACGTACACAGCCTCTCCTGCTCAATCTGGACAAAGTTCAACACCGAAATTGCGAACGTCCAGCGATTGCTCCTACACTAAAGGTGCCAGCCCTGAATGCTGTTGCTGGTCCTCATCTCCCACTGGTAACCTCTAAAACCAACCACAAACACTTGGGCTCTGAACTTGTTTAGCCTACTAAAACTTCCAACGTACACAGCCTCTCCTGCTCGAGCTGCCCAAAGTTCAACACTGAAATCGCGAACATCCAGCGATTGCTCCTACACTAAAGGTGCCAGCCCTGAAAGCTGTTGCTGGTCCTCATCTCCCACTGGTAACCTCGAAAACGAACCACAAACACTTGGGCTCTGAACTTGTTTAGGCTACTAAAACTTCCAACGTACACAGCCTCTCCTGCTCGAGCTGCCCAAAGTTCAACACTGAAATCGCGAACATCCAGCGATTGCTCCTACACTAAAGGTGCCAGCCCTGAAAGCTCTTGCTGGTCCTCATCTCCCACTGGTAACCTCTAAAACGAACCACAAACACTTGGGCTCTGAACTTGTTTAGGCTACTAAAACTTCCAACGTACACAGCCTCTCCTGCTCGAGCTGCCCAAAGTTCAACACCGAAATTGCGAACGTCCAGCGATTGCTCCTACACTAAAGGTGCCAGCCCTGAATGCTGTTGCTGGTCCTCATCTCCCACTGGTAACCTCTAAAACGAACCACAAACACTTGGGCTCTGAACTTGTTTAGGCTACTAAAACCTCCAACGTACACAGCCTCTCCTGCTCGAGCTGCCCAAAGTTCAACACCGAAATTGCGAACGTCCAGCGATTGCTCCTACACTAAAGGTGCCAGCCCTGAATGTTGTTGCTCGTCCTCATCTCCCACTGGTAACCTCTAAAAGGAACAACAAACACTTGGGCTCTGAACTTGTTTAGGCTACTAAAACTTCCAACGTACACAGCCTCTCCTGCTCGAGCTGCCCAAAGTTCAACACCGAAATTGCGAACGTCCAGCGATTGCTCCTACACTAAAGGTGCCAGCCCTGAATGTTGTTGCTGGTCCTCATCTCCCACTGGTAACCTCTAAAAGGAACAACAAACACTTGGGCTCTGAACTTGTTTAGGCTACTAAAACTTCCAACGTACACAGCCTCTCCTGCTCGAGCTGCCCAAAGTTCAACACCGAAATTGCGAACGTCCAGCGATTGCTCCTACACTAAAGGTGCCAGCCCTGAAAGCTGTTGCTGGTCCTCATCTCCCACTGGTAACCTCTAAAGCGAACCACAAACACTTCGGCTCTGAACTTGTTTAGGCTACTAAAACTTCCAACGTACACAGCCTCTCCTGCTCGAGCTGCCCAAAGTTCAACACCGAAATTGCGAACGTCCAGCGATTGCTCCTACACTAAAGGTGACAGCCCTGAAAGCTGTTGCTGGTCCTCATCTCCCACTGGTAACCTCTAAAGCGAACCACAAACACTTGGGCTCTGAACTTGTTTAGGCTACTAAAACTTCCAACGTACACAGCCTCTCCTGCTCGAGCTGCCCAAAGTTCAACACTGAAATCGCGAATGTCCAGCGATTGCTCCTACACTAAAGGTGCCAGCCCTGAAAGCTGTTGCTGGTCCTCATCTCCCACTGGTAACCTCTAAAACGAACCACAAACACTTGGGCTCTGAACTTGTTTAGGCTACTAAAACTTCCAACGTACACAGCCTCTCCTGCTCGAGCTGCCCAAAGTTCAACACCGAAATTGCGAACGTCCAGCGATTGCTCCTACACTAAAGGTGCCAGCCCCGAATGCTGTTGCTGGTCCTCATCTCCCACTGGTAACCTCGAAAACGAACCACAAACACTTGGGCTCTGAACTTGTTTAGGCTACTAAAACTTCCAACGTACACAGCCTCTCCTGCTTGAGCTGCCCAAAGTTCAACACCGAAATTGCGAACGTCCAGCGATTGCTCCTACACTAAAGGTGCCAGCCCTGAATGCTGTTGCTGGTCCTCATCTCCCACTGGTAACCTCTAAAACGAACCACAAACACTTGGGCTCTGAACTTGTTTAGGCTACTAAAACTTCCAACGTACACAGCCTCTCCTGCTCGAGCTGCCCAAAGTTCAACACCGAAATTGCGAACGTCCAGCGATTGCTCCTACACTAAAGGTGCCAGCCCTGAAAGCTCTTGCTGGTCCTCATCTCCCACTGGTAACCTCTAAAAGGAACAACAAACACTTGGGCTCTGAACTTGTTTAGGCTACTAAAACTTCCAACGTACACAGCCTCTCCTGCTCAATCTGGCCACAGCTCAACACCGAAATTGCGAACGTCCAGCGATTGCTCCTACACTAAAGGTGCCAGCCCTGAAAGCTCTTGCTGGTCCTCATCTCCCACTGGTAACCTCGAAAACGAACCACAAACACTTGGGCTCTGAACTTGTTTAGGCTACTAAAATTTCCAACGTACACATCCTCTCCAGCTCGAGCTGGCCAAAGTTCAACACCGAAATTGCGAACGTCCAGCGATTGCTCCTACACTAAAGGTGCCAGCCCTGAATGCTGTTGCTCGTCCTCATCTCCCACTGGTAACCTCTAAAACCAACCACAAACACTTGGGCTCTGAACTTGTTTAGCCTACTAAAACTTCCAACGTACACAGCCTCTCCTGCTCAATCTGGCCAAAGTTCAACACGGAAATTGCGAACGTCCAGCGATTGCTCCTACACTAAAGGTGCCAGCCCTGAATGATCTTGCTGGTCCTCATCTCCCACTGGTAACCTCTAAAACGAACCACAAACACTTGGGCTCTGAACTTGTTTAGGCTACTAAAACTTCCAACGTACACAACCTCTCCTGCTCGAGCTGGCCAAAGTTCAACACAGAAATTGCAAACGTCGAGCGATTGCTCCTACACTAAAGGTGCCAGCCCTGAATGCTGTTGCTGGTCCTCATCTCCCACTGGTAACCTCGAAAACCAACCACAAACACTTGGGCTCTGAACTTGTTTAGGCTACTAAAACTTCCAACGTACACAGCCTCTCCTGCTCAATCTGGCCAAAGTTCAACACGGAAATTGCGAACGTCCAGCGATTGCTCCTACACTAAAGGTGCCAGCCCTGAATGCTCTTGCTGGTCCTCATCTCCCACTGGTAACCTCTAAAACGAACCACAAACACTTGGGCTCTGAACTTGTTTAGGCTACTAAAACTTCCAACGTACACAGCCTCTCCTGCTCGAGCTGGCCAAAGTTCAACACAGAAATTGCAAACGTCGAGCGATTGCTCCTACACTAAAGGTGCCAGCCCTGACTGCTGTTGCTCGTCCTCATCTCCCACTGGTAACCTCTAAAACGAACCACAAACACTTGGGCTCCGAACTTGTTTAGGCTACTAAAACTTCCAACGTACACAGCCTCTCCTGCTCGAGCTGCCCAAAGTTCACCACCGAAATTGCGAACGTCCAGCGATTGCTCCTACACTAAAGGTGCCAGCCCTGAAAGCTGTTGCTGGTCCTCATCTCCCACTGGTAACCTCTAAAACGAACCACAAACACTTGGGCTCTGAACTTGTTTAGGCTACTAAAACTTCCAACGTACACAGCCTCTCCTGCTCAATCTGGCCAAAGTTCAACACCGAAATTGCAAACGTCTAGCGATTGCTCCTACAGTAAAGGTGCCAGCCCTGAAAGCTGTTGCTGGTCCTCATCTCCCACTGGTAACCTCTAAAACCAACCACAAACACTTGGGCTCTGAACTTGTTTAGGCTACTAAAACCTCCAACGTACACAGCCTCTCCTGCTCGAGCTGCCCAAAGTTCAACACCGAAATTGCGAACGTCCAGCGATTGCTCCTACACTAAAGGTGCCAGCCCTGAATGTTGTTGCTCGTCCTCATCTCCCACTGGTAACCTCTAAAAGGAACAACAAACACTTGGGCTCTGAACTTGTTTAGGCTACTAAAACTTCCAACGTACACAGCCTCTCCTGCTCGAGCTGGCCAAAGTTCAACACCGAAATTGTGAACGTCCAGCGATTGCTCCTACACTAAAGGTGCCAGCCCCGAATGCTGTTGCTGGTCCTCATCTCCCACTGGTAACCTCGAAAACGAACCACAAACACTTGGGCTCTGAACTTGTTTAGGCTACTAAAACTTCCAACGTACACAGCCTCTCCTGCTCGAGCTGCCCAAAGTTCAACACCGAAATTGCGAACGTCCAGCGATTGCTCCTACACTAAAGGTGCCAGCCCTGAATGCTGTTGCTGGTCCTCATCTCCCACTGGTAACCTCTAAAGCGAACCACAAACACTTCGGCTCTGAACTTGTTTAGGCTACTAAAACTTCCAACGTACACAGCCTCTCCTGCTCGAGCTGCCCAAAGTTCAACACCGAAATTGCGAACGTCCAGCGATTGCTCCTACACTAAAGGTGACAGCCCTGAAAGCTGTTGCTGGTCCTCATCTCCCACTGGTAACCTCTAAAGCGAACCACAAACACTTGGGCTCTGAACTTGTTTAGGCTACTAAAACTTCCAACGTACACAGCCTCTCCTGCTCGAGCTGGCCAAAGTTCAACACTGAAATCGCGAATGTCCAGCGATTGCTCCTACACTAAAGGTGCCAGCCCTGAAAGCTGTTGCTGGTCCTCATCTCCCACTGGTAACCTCTAAAACGAACCACAAACACTTGGGCTCTGAACTTGTTTAGGCTACTAAAACTTCCAACGTACACAGCCTCTCCTGCTCGAGCTGCCCAAAGTTCAACACCGAAATTGCGAACGTCCAGCGATTGCTCCTACACTAAAGGTGCCAGCCCCGAATGCTGTTGCTGGTCCTCATCTCCCACTGGTAACCTCGAAAACGAACCACAAACACTTGGGCTCTGAACTTGTTTAGGCTACTAAAACTTCCAACGTACACAGCCTCTCCTGCTTGAGCTGCCCAAAGTTCAACACCGAAATTGCGAACGTCCAGCGATTGCTCCTACACTAAAGGTGCCAGCCCTGAATGCTGTTGCTGGTCCTCATCTCCCACTGGTAACCTCTAAAACGAACCACAAACACTTGGGCTCTGAACTTGTTTAGGCTACTAAAACTTCCAACGTACACAGCCTCTCCTGCTCGAGCTGCCCAAAGTTCAACACCGAAATTGCGAACGTCCAGCGATTGCTCCTACACTAAAGGTGCCAGCCCTGAAAGCTCTTGCTGGTCCTCATCTCCCACTGGTAACCTCTAAAAGGAACAACAAACACTTGGGCTCTGAACTTGTTTAGGCTACTAAAACTTCCAACGTACACAGCCTCTCCTGCTCAATCTGGCCACAGCTCAACACCGAAATTGCGAACGTCCAGCGATTGCTCCTACACTAAAGGTGCCAGCCCTGAAAGCTCTTGCTGGTCCTCATCTCCCACTGGTAACCTCGAAAACGAACCACAAACACTTGGGCTCTGAACTTGTTTAGGCTACTAAAATTTCCAACGTACACATCCTCTCCAGCTCGAGCTGGCCAAAGTTCAACACCGAAATTGCGAACGTCCAGCGATTGCTCCTACACTAAAGGTGCCAGCCCTGAATGCTGTTGCTCGTCCTCATCTCCCACTGGTAACCTCTAAAACCAACCACAAACACTTGGGCTCTGAACTTGTTTAGCCTACTAAAACTTCCAACGTACACAGCCTCTCCTGCTCAATCTGGCCAAAGTTCAACACGGAAATTGCGAACGTCCAGCGATTGCTCCTACACTAAAGGTGACAGCCCTGAATGATCTTGCTGGTCCTCATCTCCCACTGGTAACCTCTAAAACGAACCACAAACACTTGGGCTCTGAACTTGTTTAGGCTACTAAAACTTCCAACGTACACAACCTCTCCTGCTCGAGCTGGCCAAAGTTCAACACAGAAATTGCAAACGTCGAGCGATTGCTCCTACACTAAAGGTGCCAGCCCTGAATGCTGTTGCTGGTCCTCATCTCCCACTGGTAACCTCGAAAACCAACCACAAACACTTGGGCTCTGAACTTGTTTAGGCTACTAAAACTTCCAACGTACACAGCCTCTCCTGCTCAATCTGGCCAAAGTTCAACACGGAAATTGCGAACGTCCAGCGATTGCTCCTACACTAAAGGTGCCAGCCCTGAATGCTCTTGCTGGTCCTCATCTCCCACTGGTAACCTCTAAAACGAACCACAAACACTTGGGCTCTGAACTTGTTTAGGCTACTAAAACTTCCAACGTACACAGCCTCTCCTGCTCGAGCTGGCCAAAGTTCAACACAGAAATTGCAAACGTCGAGCGATTGCTCCTACACTAAAGGTGCCAGCCCTGACTGCTGTTGCTCGTCCTCATCTCCCACTGGTAACCTCTAAAACGAACCACAAACACTTGGGCTCTGAACTTGTTTAGGCTACTAAAACTTCCAACGTACACAGCCTCTCCTGCTCGAGCTGCCCAAAGTTCACCACCGAAATTGCGAACGTCCAGCGATTGCTCCTACACTAAAGGTGCCAGCCCTGAAAGCTGTTGCTGGTCCTCATCTCCCACTGGTAACCTCTAAAACGAACCACAAACACTTGGGCTCTGAACTTGTTTAGGCTACTAAAACTTCCAACGTACACAGCCTCTCCTGCTCAATCTGGCCAAAGTTCAACACCGAAATTGCAAACGTCTAGCGATTGCTCCTACAGTAAAGGTGCCAGCCCTGAAAGCTGTTGCTGGTCCTCATCTCCCACTGGTAACCTCTAAAACCAACCACAAACACTTGGGCTCTGAACTTGTTTAGGCTACTAAAACCTCCAACGTACACAGCCTCTCCTGCTCGAGCTGCCCAAAGTTCAACACCGAAATTGCGAACGTCCAGCGATTGCTCCTACACTAAAGGTGCCAGCCCTGAATGTTGTTGCTCGTCCTCATCTCCCACTGGTAACCTCTAAAAGGAACAACAAACACTTGGGCTCTGAACTTGTTTAGGCTACTAAAACTTCCAACGTACACAGCCTCTCCTGCTCGAGCTGGCCAAAGTTCAACACCGAAATTGTGAACGTCCAGCGATTGCTCCTACACTAAAGGTGCCAGCCCCGAATGCTGTTGCTGGTCCTCATCTCCCACTGGTAACCTCTAAAATGAACCACAAACACTTGGGCTCTGAACTTGTTTAGCCTACTAAAACTTCCAACGTACACAGCCTCTCCTGCTCGAGCTGGCCAAAGTTCAACACCGAAATTGCGAACGTCCAGCGATTGCTCCTACACTAAAGGTGCCAGCCCTGAAAGCTGTTGCTGGTCCTCATCTCCCACTGGTAACCTCGAAAACGAACCACAAACACTTGGGCTCTGAACTTGTTTAGCCTACTAAAACTTCCAACGTACACAGCCTCTCCTGCTCGAGCTGCCCAAAGTTCAACACCGAAATTGCGAACGTCCAGCGATTGCTCCTACACTAAAGGTGCCAGCCCTGAAAGCTGTTGCTGGTCCTCATCTCCCACTGGTAACCTCGAAAACGAACCACAAACACTTGGGCTCTGAACTTGTTTAGCCTACTAAAACTTCCAACGTACACAGCCTCTCCTGCTCGAGCTGCCCAAAGTTCAACACCGAAATTGCGAACGTCCAGCGATTGCTCCTACACTAAAGGTGCCAGCCCTGAAAGCTGTTGCTGGTCCTCATCTCCCACTGGTAACCTCGAAAACGAACCACAAACACTTGGGCTCTGAACTTGTTTAGGCTACTAAAACCTACAACGTACACAGCCTCTCCTTCTCGAGCTGCCCAAAGTTCAACACCGAAATTGCGAACGTCCAGCGATTGCTCCTACACTAAAGGTGCCAGCCCTGAATGTTGTTGCTCGTCCTCATCTCCCACTGGTAACCTCTAAAAGGAACAACAAACACTTGGGCTCTGAACTTGTTTAGGCTACTAAAACTTCCAACGTACACAGCCTCTCCTGCTCGAGCTGGCCAAAGTTCAACACCGAAATTGCGAACGTCCAGCGATTGCTCCTACACTAAAGGTGCCAGCCCCGAATGCTGTTGCTGGTCCTCATCTCCCACTGGTAACCTCTAAAATGAACCACAAACACTTGGGTTCTGAACTTGTTTAGGCTACTAAAACTTCCAACGTACACAGCCTCTCCTGCTCGAGCTGGCCAAAGTTCAACACCGAAATTGCGAACGTCCAGCGATTGCTCCTACACTAAAGGTGCCAGCCCTGAAAGCTGTTGCTGGTCCTCATCTCCCACTGGTAACCTCTAAAGCGAACCACAAACACTTGGGCTCTGAACTTGTTTAGGCTACTAAAACTTCCAACGTACACAGCCTCTCCTGCTCGAGCTGGCCAAAGTTCAACACTGAAATTGCAAACGTCGAGCGATTGCTCCTACACTAAAGGTGCCAGCCCTGAATGCTGTTGCTGGTCCTCATCTCCCACTGGTAACCTCGAAAACCAACCACAAACACTTGGGCTCTGAACTTGTTTAGGCTACTAAAACTTCCAACGTACACAGCCTTTCCTGCTCAATCTGGCCAAAGTTCAACACGGAAATTGCGAACGTCCAGCGATTGCTCCTACACTAAAGGTGCCAGCCCTGAATGCTGTTGCTGGTCCTCATCTCCCACTGGTAACCTCTAAAACGAACCACAAACACTTGGGCTCTGAACTTGTTTAGGCTACTAAAACTTCCAACGTACACAGCCTCTCCTGCTCGAGCTGGCCAAAGTTCAACACAGAAATTGCAAACGTCGAGCGATTGCTCCTACACTAAAGGTGCCAGCCCTGACTGCTGTTGCTCGTCCTCATCTCCCACTGGTAACCTCTAAAACGAACCACAAACACTTGGGCTCCGAACTTGTTTAGGCTACTAAAACTTCCAACGTACACAGCCTCTCCTGCTCGAGCTGCCCAAAGTTCACCACCGAAATTGCGAACGTCCAGCGATTGCTCCTACACTAAAGGTGCCAGCCCTGAAAGCTGTTGCTGGTCCTCATCTCCCACTGGTAACCTCTAAAACGAACCACAAACACTTGGGCTCTGAACTTGTTTAGGCTACTAAAACTTCCAACGTACACAGCCTCTCCTGCTCAATCTGGCCAAAGTTCAACACCGAAATTGCAAACGTCTAGCGATTGCTCCTACAGTAAAGGTGCCAGCCCTGAAAGCTGTTGCTGGTCCTCATCTCCCACTGGTAACCTCTAAAACCAACCACAAACACTTGGGCTCTGAACTTGTTTAGGCTACTAAAACCTCCAACGTACACAGCCTCTCCTGCTCGAGCTGCCCAAAGTTCAACACCGAAATTGCGAACGTCCAGCGATTGCTCCTACACTAAAGGTGCCAGCCCTGAATGTTGTTGCTCGTCCTCATCTCCCACTGGTAACCTCTAAAAGGAACAACAAACACTTGGGCTCTGAACTTGTTTAGGCTACTAAAACTTCCAACGTACACAGCCTCTCCTGCTCGAGCTGGCCAAAGTTCAACACCGAAATTGTGAACGTCCAGCGATTGCTCCTACACTAAAGGTGCCAGCCCCGAATGCTGTTGCTGGTCCTCATCTCCCACTGGTAACCTCTAAAATGAACCACAAACACTTGGGCTCTGAACTTGTTTAGCCTACTAAAACTTCCAACGTACACAGCCTCTCCTGCTCGAGCTGGCCAAAGTTTCAAACACCGAAATTGCGAACGTCCAGCGATTGCTCCTACACTAAAGGTGCCAGCCCTGAAAGCTGTTGCTGGTCCTCATCTCCCACTGGTAACCTCTAAAGCGAACCACAAACACTTGGGCTCTGAACTTGTTTAGCCTACTAAAACTTCCAACGTACACAGCCTCTCCTGCTCGAGCTGCCCAAAGTTCAACACTGAAATCGCGAACATCCAGCGATTGCTCCTACACTAAAGGTGCCAGCCCTGAAAGCTGTTGCTGGTCCTCATCTCCCACTGGTAACCTCTAAAACCAACCACAAACACTTGGGCTCTGAACTTGTTTAGGCTACTAAAACTTCCAACGTAACACAGCCTCTCCTGCTCGAGCTGCCCAAAGTTCAACACCGAAATTGCGAACGTCCAGCGATTGCTCCTACACTAAAGGTGCCAGCCCTGAATGCTGTTGCTGGTCCTCATCTCCCACTGGTAACCTCGAAAACGAACCACAAACACTTGGGCTCTGAACTTGTTTAGGCTACTAAAACCTCCAACGTACACAGCCTCTCCTTCTCGAGCTGCCCAAAGTTCAACACCGAAATTGCGAACGTCCAGCGATTGCTCCTACACTAAAGGTGCCAGCCCTGAATGTTGTTGCTCGTCCTCATCTCCCACTGGTAACCTCTAAAAGGAACAACAAACACTTGGTCTCTGAGCTTGTTTAGGCTACTAAAACTTCCAACGTACACAGCCTCTCCTGCTCGAGCTGGCCAAAGTTCAACACCGAAATTGCGAACGTCCAGCGATTGCTCCTACACTAAAGGTGCCAGCCCCGAATGCTGTTGCTGGTCCTCATCTCCCACTGGTAACCTCTAAAATGAACCACAAACACTTGGGTTCTGAACTTGTTTAGGCTACTAAAACTTCCAACGTACACAGCCTCTCCTGCTCGAGCTGGCCAAAGTTCAACACCGAAATTGCGAACGTCCAGCGATTGCTCCTACACTAAAGGTGCCAGCCCTGAAAGCTGTTGCTGGTCCTCATCTCCCACTGGTAACCTCTAAAGCGAACCACAAACACTTGGGCTCTGAACTTGTTTAGGCTACTAAAACTTCCAACGTACACAGCCTCTCCTGCTCGAGCTGCCCAAAGTTCAACACTGAAATCGCGAACATCCAGCGATTGCTCCTACACTAAAGGTGCCAGCCCTGAAAGCTGTTGCTGGTCCTCATCTCCCACTGGTAACCTCGAAAACGAACCACAAACACTTGGGCTCTGAACTTGTTTAGGCTACTAAAACTTCCAACGTACACAGCCTCTCCTGCTCGAGCTGCCCAAAGTTCAACACCGAAATTGCGAACGTCCAGCGATTGCTCCTACACTAAAGGTGCCAGCCCTGAATGCTGTTGCTGGTCCTCATCTCCCACTGGTAACCTCTAAAGCGAACCACAAACACTTCGGCTCTGAACTTGTTTAGGCTACTAAAACTTCCAACGTACACAGCCTCTCCTGCTCGAGCTGCCCAAAGTTCAACACCGAAATTGCGAACGTCCAGCGATTGCTCCTACACTAAAGGTGACAGCCCTGAAAGCTGTTGCTGGTCCTCATCTCCCACTGGTAACCTCTAAAGCGAACCACAAACACTTGGGCTCTGAACTTGTTTAGGCTACTAAAACTTCCAACGTACACAGCCTCTCCTGCTCGAGCTGCCCAAAGTTCAACACTGAAATCGCGAATGTCCAGCGATTGCTCCTACACTAAAGGTGCCAGCCCTGAAAGCTGTTGCTGGTCCTCATCTCCCACTGGTAACCTCTAAAACGAACCACAAACACTTGGGCTCTGAACTTGTTTAGGCTACTAAAACTTCCAACGTACACAGCCTCTCCTGCTCGAGCTGCCCAAAGTTCAACACCGAAATTGCGAACGTCCAGCGATTGCTCCTACACTAAAGGTGCCAGCCCTGAATGCTGTTGCTGGTCCTCATCTCCCACTGGTAACCTCTAAAACGAACCACAAACACTTGGGCTCTGAACTTGTTTAGGCTACTAAAACTTCCAACGTACACAGCCTCTCCTGCTCGAGCTGCCCAAAGTTCAACACCGAAATTGCGAACGTCCAGCGATTACTCTTACACTAAAGGTGCCAGCCCTGAATGCTGTTGCTGGTCCTCATCTCCCACTGGTAACCTCGAAAACGAACCACAAACACTTGGGCTCTGAACTTGTTTAGGCTACTAAAACTTCCAACGTACACAGCCTCTCCTGCTCGAGCTGGCCAAAGTTCAACACCGAAATTGCGAACGTCCAGCGATTGCTCCTACACTAAAGGTGCCAGCCCCGAATGCTGTTGCTGGTCCTCATCTCCCACTGGTAACCTCGAAAACGAACCACAAACACTTGGGCTCTGAACTTGTTTAGGCTACTAAAACTTCCAACGTACACAGCCTCTCCTGCTCGAGCTGCCCAAAGTTCAACACCGAAATTGCGAACGTCCAGCGATTGCTCCTACACTAAAGGTGCCAGCCCTGAATGCTGTTGCTGGTCCTCATCTCCCACTGGTAACCTCTAAAACGAACCACAAACACTTGGGCTCTGAACTTGTTTAGGCTACTAAAACTTCCAACGTACACAGCCTCTCCTGCTCGAGCTGCCCAAAGTTCAACACCGAAATTGCGAACGTCCAGCGATTGCTCCTACACTAAAGGTGCCAGCCCTGAAAGCTGTTGCTGGTCCTCATCTCCCACTGGTAACCTCTAAAAGGAACAACAAACACTTGGGCTCTGAACTTGTTTAGGCTACTAAAACTTCCAACGTACACAGCCTCTCCTGCTCAATCTGGCCACAGCTCAACACCGAAATTGCGAACGTCCAGCGATTGCTCCTACACTAAAGGTGCCAGCCCTGAATGCTGTTGCTCGTCCTCATCTCCCACTGGTAACCTCTAAAACCAACCACAAACACTTGGGCTCTGAACTTGTTTAGCCTACTAAAACTTCCAACGTACACAGCCTCTCCTGCTCAATCTGGCCAAAGTTCAACACGGAAATTGCGAACGTCCAGCGATTGCTCCTACACTAAAGGTGCCAGCCCTGAATGCTCTTGCTGGTCCTCATCTCCCACTGGTAACCTCTAAAACGAACCACAAACACTTGGGCTCTGAACTTGTTTAGGCTACTAAAACTTCCAACGTACACAACCTCTCCTGCTCGAGCTGGCCAAAGTTCAACACAGAAATTGCAAACGTCGAGCGATTGCTCCTACACTAAAGGTGCCAGCCCTGAATGCTGTTGCTGGTCCTCATCTCCCACTGGTAACCTCGAAAACCAACCACAAACACTTGGGCTCTGAACTTGTTTAGGCTACTAAAACTTCCAACGTACACAGCCTCTCCTGCTCAATCTGGCCAAAGTTCAACACCGAAATTGCGAACGTCCAGCGATTGCTCCTACACTAAAGGTGCCAGCCCTGAATGCTGTTGCTGGTCCTCATCTCCCACTGGTAACCTCTAAAACGAACCACAAACACTTGGGCTCTGAACTTGTTTAGGCTACTAAAACTTCCAACGTACACAGCCTCTCCTGCTCGAGCTGCCCAAAGTTCAACACAGAAATTGCAAACGTCGAGCGATTGCTCCTACACTAAAGGTGCCAGCCCTGACTGCTGTTGCTCGTCCTCATCTCCCACTGGTAACCTCTAAAACGAACCACAAACACTTGGGCTCCGAACTTGTTTAGGCTACTAAAACTTCCAACGTACACAGCCTCTCCTGCTCGAGCTGCCCAAAGTTCACCACCGAAATTGCGAACGTCCAGCGATTGCTCCTACACTAAAGGTGCCAGCCCTGAAAGCTGTTGCTGGTCCTCATCTCCCACTGGTAACCTCTAAAACGAACCACAAACACTTGGGCTCTGAACTTGTTTAGGCTACTAAAACTTCCAACGTACACAGCCTCTCCTGCTCAATCTGGCCAAAGTTCAACACCGAAATTGCAAACGTCTAGCGATTGCTCCTACAGTAAAGGTGCCAGCCCTGAAAGCTGTTGCTGGTCCTCATCTCCCACTGGTAACCTCTAAAACCAACCACAAACACTTGGGCTCTGAACTTGTTTAGGCTACTAAAACCTCCAACGTACACAGCCTCTCCTGCTCGAGCTGCCCAAAGTTCAACACCGAAATTGCGAACGTCCAGCGATTGCTCCTACACTAAAGGTGCCAGCCCTGAATGTTGTTGCTCGTCCTCATCTCCCACTGGTAACCTCTAAAAGGAACAACAAACACTTGGGCTCTGAACTTGTTTAGGCTACTAAAACTTCCAACGTACACAGCCTCTCCTGCTCGAGCTGCCCGAAGTTCAACACTGAAATCGCGAACATCCAGCGATTGCTCCTACACTAAAGGTGCCAGCCCTGAAAGCTGTTGCTGGTCCTCATCTCCCACTGGTAACCTCTAAAACCAACCACAAACACTTGGGCTCTGAACTTGTTTAGCCTACTAAAACTTCCAACGTACACAGCCTCTCCTGCTCGAGCTGGCCAAAGTTCAACACCGAAATTGCGAACGTCCAGCGATTGCTCCTACACTAAAGGTGCCAGCCCTGAATGCTGTTGCTGGTCCTCATCTCCCACTGGTAACCTCGAAAACGAACCACAAACACTTGGGCTCTGAACTTGTTTAGGCTACTAAAACCTCCAACGTACACAGCCTCTCCTTCTCGAGCTGCCCAAAGTTCAACACCGAAATTGCGAACGTCCAGCGATTGCTCCTACACTAAAGGTGCCAGCCCTGAATGTTGTTGCTCGTCCTCATCTCCCACTGGTAACCTCTAAAAGGAACAACAAACACTTGGGCTCTGAACTTGTTTAGGCTACTAAAACTTCCAACGTACACAGCCTCTCCTGCTCGAGCTGGCCAAAGTTCAACACCGAAATTGTGAACGTCCAGCGATTGCTCCTACACTAAAGGTGCCAGCCCCGAATGCTGTTGCTGGTCCTCATCTCCCACTGGTAACCTCTAAAATGAACCACAAACACTTGGGTTCTGAACTTGTTTAGGCTACTAAAACTTCCAACGTACACAGCCTCTCCTGCTCGAGCTGGCCAAAGTTCAACACCGAAATTGCGAACGTCCAGCGATTGCTCCTACACTAAAGGTGCCAGCCCTGAAAGCTGTTGCTGGTCCTCATCTCCCACTGGTAACCTCTAAAGCGAACCACAAACACTTGGGCTCTGAACTTGTTTAGGCTACTAAAACTTCCAACGTACACAGCCTCTCCTGCTCGAGCTGCCCAAAGTTCAACACTGAAATCGCGAACATCCAGCGATTGCTCCTACACTAAAGGTGCCAGCCCAGAAAGCTGTTGCTGGTCCTCATCTCCCACTGGTAACCTCGAAAACGAACCACAAACACTTGGGCTCTGAACTTGTTTAGGCTACTAAAACTTCCAACGTACACAGCCTCTCCTGCTCGAGCTGCCCAAAGTTCAACACCGAAATTGCGAACGTCCAGCGATTGCTCCTACACTAAAGGTGCCAGCCCTGAATGCTGTTGCTGGTCCTCATCTCCCACTGGTAACCTCTAAAACGAACCACAAACACTTGGGCTCTGAACTTGTTTAGGCTACTAAAACTTCCAACGTACACAGCCTCTCCTGCTCTATCTGGCCAAAGTTCAACACCGAAATTGCGAACGTCCAGCGATTGCTCCTACACTAAAGGTGCCAGCCCTGAATGCTGTTGCTGGTCCTCATCTCCCACTGGTAACCTCTAAAGCGAACCACAAACACTTCGGCTCTGAACTTGTTTAGGCTACTAAAACTTCCAACGTACACAGCCTCTCCTGCTCGAGCTGCCCAAAGTTCAACACTGAAATCGCGAATGTCCAGCGATTGCTCCTACACTAAAGGTGCCAGCCCTGAAAGCTGTTGCTGGTCCTCATCTCCCACTGGTAACCTCTAAAACGAACCACAAACACTTGGGCTCTGAACTTGTTTAGGCTACTAAAACTTCCAACGTACACAGCCTCTCCTGCTCGAGCTGCCCAAAGTTCAACACCGAAATTGCGAACGTCCAGCGATTGCTCCTACACTAAAGGTGCCAGCCCTGAATGCTGTTGCTGGTCCTCATCTCCCACTGGTAACCTCTAAAACGAACCACAAACACTTGGGCTCTGAACTTGTTTAGGCTACTAAAACTTCCAACGTACACAGCCTCTCCTGCTCGAGCTGCCCAAAGTTCAACACCGAAATTGCGAACGTCCAGCGATTACTCTTACACTAAAGGTGCCAGCCCTGAATGCTGTTGCTGGTCCTCATCTCCCACTGGTAACCTCTAAAACGAACCACAAACACTTGGGCTCTGAACTTGTTTAGGCTACTAAAACTTCCAACGTACACAGCCTCTCCTGCTCGAGCTGGCCAAAGTTCAACACCGAAATTGCGAACGTCCAGCGATTGCTCCTACACTAAAGGTGCCAGCCCCGAATGCTGTTGCTGGTCCTCATCTCCCACTGGTAACCTCGAAAACGAACCACAAACACTTGGGCTCTGAACTTGTTTAGGCTACTAAAACTTCCAACGTACACAGCCTCTCCTGCTTGAGCTGCCCAAAGTTCAACACCGAAATTGCGAACGTCCAGCGATTGCTCCTACACTAAAGGTGCCAGCCCTGAATGCTGTTGCTGGTCCTCATCTCCCACTGGTAACCTCTAAAACGAACCACAAACACTTGGGCTCTGAACTTGTTTAGGCTACTAAAACTTCCAACGTACACAGCCTCTCCTGCTCGAGCTGCCCAAAGTTCAACACCGAAATTGCGAACGTCCAGCGATTGCTCCTACACTAAAGGTGCCAGCCCTGAAAGCTGTTGCTGGTCCTCATCTCCCACTGGTAACCTCTAAAAGGAACAACAAACACTTGGGCTCTGAACTTGTTTAGGCTACTAAAACTTCCAACGTACACAGCCTCTCCTGCTCAATCTGGCCACAGCTCAACACCGAAATTGCGAACGTCCAGCGATTGCTCCTACACTAAAGGTGCCAGCCCTGAATGCTGTTGCTCGTCCTCATCTCCCACTGGTAACCTCTAAAACCAACCACAAACACTTGGGCTCTGAACTTGTTTAGCCTACTAAAACTTCCAACGTACACAGCCTCTCCTGCTCAATCTGGCCAAAGTTCAACACGGAAATTGCGAACGTCCAGCGATTGCTCCTACACTAAAGGTGCCAGCCCTGAATGCTCTTGCTGGTCCTCATCTCCCACTGGTAACCTCTAAAACGAACCACAAACACTTGGGCTCTGAACTTGTTTAGGCTACTAAAACTTCCAACGTACACAACCTCTCCTGCTCGAGCTGGCCAAAGTTCAACACAGAAATTGCAAACGTCGAGCGATTGCTCCTACACTAAAGGTGCCAGCCCTGAATGCTGTTGCTGGTCCTCATCTCCCACTGGTAACCTCGAAAACCAACCACAAACACTTGGGCTCTGAACTTGTTTAGGCTACTAAAACTTCCAACGTACACAGCCTCTCCTGCTCAATCTGGCCAAAGTTCAACACCGAAATTGCGAACGTCCAGCGATTGCTCCTACACTAAAGGTGCCAGCCCTGAATGCTCTTGCTGGTCCTCATCTCCCACTGGTAACCTCTAAAACGAACCACAAACACTTGGGCTCTGAACTTGTTTAGGCTACTAAAACTTCCAACGTACACAGCCTCTCCTGCTCGAGCTGCCCAAAGTTCAACACAGAAATTGCAAACGTCGAGCGATTGCTCCTACACTAAAGGTGCCAGCCCTGACTGCTGTTGCTCGTCCTCATCTCCCACTGGTAACCTCTAAAACGAACCACAAACACTTGGGCTCCGAACTTGTTTAGGCTACTAAAACTTCCAACGTACACAGCCTCTCCTGCTCGAGCTGCCCAAAGTTCACCACCGAAATTGCGAACGTCCAGCGATTGCTCCTACACTAAAGGTGCCAGCCCTGAAAGCTGTTGCTGGTCCTCATCTCCCACTGGTAACCTCTAAAACGAACCACAAACACTTGGGCTCTGAACTTGTTTAGGCTACTAAAACTTCCAACGTACACAGCCTCTCCTGCTCAATCTGGCCAAAGTTCAACACCGAAATTGCAAACGTCTAGCGATTGCTCCTACAGTAAAGGTGCCAGCCCTGAAAGCTGTTGCTGGTCCTCATCTCCCACTGGTAACCTCTAAAACCAACCACAAACACTTGGGCTCTGAACTTGTTTAGGCTACTAAAACCTCCAACGTACACAGCCTCTCCTGCTCGAGCTGCCCAAAGTTCAACACCGAAATTGCGAACGTCCAGCGATTGCTCCTACACTAAAGGTGCCAGCCCTGAATGTTGTTGCTCGTCCTCATCTCCCACTGGTAACCTCTAAAAGGAACAACAAACACTTGGGCTCTGAACTTGTTTAGGCTACTAAAACTTCCAACGTACACAGCCTCTCCTGCTCGAGCTGGCCAAAGTTCAACACCGAAATTGTGAACGTCCAGCGATTGCTCCTACACTAAAGGTGCCAGCCCCGAATGCTGTTGCTGGTCCTCATCTCCCACTGGTAACCTCTAAAATGAACCACAAACACTTGGGCTCTGAACTTGTTTAGCCTACTAAAACTTCCAACGTACACAGCCTCTCCTGCTCGAGCTGGCCAAAGTTCAACACCGAAATTGCGAACGTCCAGCGATTGCTCCTACACTAAAGGTGCCAGCCCTGAAAGCTGTTGCTGGTCCTCATCTCCCACTGGTAACCTCTAAAGCGAACCACAAACACTTGGGCTCTGAACTTGTTTAGGCTACTAAAACTTCCAACGTACACAGCCTCTCCTGCTCGAGCTGCCCAAAGTTCAACACTGAAATCGCGAACATCCAGCGATTGCTCCTACACTAAAGGTGCCAGCCCTGAAAGCTGTTGCTGGTCCTCATCTCCCACTGGTAACCTCTAAAACCAACCACAAACACTTGGGCTCTGAACTTGTTTAGGCTACTAAAACTTCCAACGTACACAGCCTCTCCTGCTCGAGCTGCCCAAAGTTCAACACCGAAATTGCGAACGTCCAGCGATTGCTCCTACACTAAAGGTGCCAGCCCTGAATGCTGTTGCTGGTCCTCATCTCCCACTGGTAACCTCGAAAACGAACCACAAACACTTGGGCTCTGAACTTGTTTAGGCTACTAAAACCTCCAACGTACACAGCCTCTCCTTCTCGAGCTGCCCAAAGTTCAACACCGAAATTGCGAACGTCCAGCGATTGCTCCTACACTAAAGGTGCCAGCCCTGAATGTTGTTGCTCGTCCTCATCTCCCACTGGTAACCTCTAAAAGGAACAACAAACACTTGGGCTCTGAACTTGTTTAGGCTACTAAAACTTCCAACGTACACAGCCTCTCCTGCTCGAGCTGGCCAAAGTTCAACACCGAAATTGTGAACGTCCAGCGATTGCTCCTACACTAAAGGTGCCAGCCCCGAATGCTGTTGCTGGTCCTCATCTCCCACTGGTAACCTCTAAAATGAACCACAAACACTTGGGTTCTGAACTTGTTTAGGCTACTAAAACTTCCAACGTACACAGCCTCTCCTGCTCGAGCTGGCCAAAGTTCAACACCGAAATTGCGAACGTCCAGCGATTGCTCCTACACTAAAGGTGCCAGCCCTGAAAGCTGTTGCTGGTCCTCATCTCCCACTGGTAACCTCTAAAGCGAACCACAAACACTTGGGCTCTGAACTTGTTTAGGCTACTAAAACTTCCAACGTACACAGCCTCTCCTGCTCGAGCTGCCCAAAGTTCAACACTGAAATCGCGAACATCCAGCGATTGCTCCTACACTAAAGGTGCCAGCCCTGAAAGCTGTTGCTGGTCCTCATCTCCCACTGGTAACCTCGAAAACGAACCACAAACACTTGGGCTCTGAACTTGTTTAGGCTACTAAAACTTACAACGTACACAGCCTCTCCTGCTCGAGCTGGCCAAAGTTCAACACAGAAATTGCAAACGTCCAGCGATTACTCTTACACTAAAGGTGCCAGCCCTGAATGCTGTTGCTGGTCCTCATCTCCCACTGGTAACCTCTAAAACGAACAACAAACACTTGGGCTCCGAACTTGTTTAGGCTACTAAAACTTCCAACGTACACAGCCTCTCCTGCTCGAGCTGCCCAAAGTTCAACACCGAAATTGCGAACGTCCAGTGATTGCTCCTACACTAAAGGTGCCAGCCCTGAATGCTGTTGCTCGTCCTCATCTCCCACTGGTAACCTCTAAAACCAACCACAAACACTTGGGCTCTGAACTTGTTTAGGCTACTAAAACTTCCAACGTACACAGCCTCTCCTGCTCAATCTGGACAAAGTTCAACACCGAAATTGCGAACGTCCAGCGATTGCTCCTACACTAAAGGTGCCAGCCCTGAATGCTGTTGCTGGTCCTCATCTCCCACTGGTAACCTCTAAAACCAACCACAAACACTTGGGCTCTGAACTTGTTTAGCCTACTAAAACTTCCAACGTACACAGCCTCTCCTGCTTGAGCTGCCCAAAGTTCAACACTGAAATCGCGAACATCCAGCGATTGCTCCTACACTAAAGGTGCCAGCCCTGAAAGCTGTTGCTCGTCCTGATCTCCCACTGGTAACCTCGAAAACGAACCACAAACACTTGGGCTCTGAACTTGTTTAGCCTACTAAAACTTCCAACGTACACAGCCTCTCCTGCTCGAGCTGCCCAAAGTTCAACACTGAAATCGCGAACATCCAGCGATTGCTCCTACACTAAAGGTGCCAGCCCTGAAAGCTGTTGCTGGTCCTCATCTCCCACTGGTAACCTCGAAAACGAACCACAAACACTTGGGCTCTGAACTTGTTTAGCCTACTAAAACTTCCAACGTACACAGCCTCTCCTGCTCGAGCTGCCCAAAGTTCAACACCGAAATTGCGAACGTCCAGCGATTGCTCCTACACTAAAGGTGCCAGCCCTGAATGCTGTTGCTGGTCCTCATCTCCCACTGGTAACCTCTAAAACGAACCACAAACACTTGGGCTCTGAACTTGTTTAGGCTACTAAAACCTCCAACGTACACAGCCTCTCCTGCTCGAGCTGCCCAAAGTTCAACACCGAAATTGCGAACGTCCAGCGATTGCTCCTACACTAAAGGTGCCAGCCCTGAATGTTGTTGCTCGTCCTCATCTCCCACTGGTAACCTCTAAAAGGAACAACAAACACTTGGGCTCTGAACTTGTTTAGGCTACTAAAACTTCCAACGTACACAGCCTCTCCTGCTCGAGCTGCCCAAAGTTCAACACTGAAATCGCGAACATCCAGCGATTGCTCCTACACTAAAGGTGCCAGCCCTGAATGCTGTTGCTCGTCCTCATCTCCCACTGGTAACCTCGAAAACGAACCACAAACACTTGGGCTCTGAACTTGTTTAGGCTACTAAAACTTCCAACGTACACAGCCTCTCCTGCTCGAGCTGGCCAAAGTTCAACACCGAAATTGCGAACGTCCAGCGATTGCTCCTACACTAAAGGTGACAGCCCTGAATGCTGTTGCTGGTCCTCATCTCCCACTGGTAACCTCTAAAATGAACCACAAACACTTGGGCTCTGAACTTGTTTAGCCTACTAAAACTTCCAACGTACACAGCCTCTCCTGCTCGAGCTGCCCAAAGTTCAACACCGAAATTGCGAACGTCCAGCGATTGCTCCTACACTAAAGGTGCCAGCCCTGAAAGCTGTTGCTGGTCCTCATCTCCCACTGGTAACCTCTAAAGCGAACCACAAACACTTGGGCTCTGAACTTGTTTAGGCTACTAAAACTTCCAACGTACACAGCCTCTCCTGCTCGAGCTGGCCAAAGTTCAACACCGAAATTGCGAACGTCCAGCGATTGCTCCTACACTAAAGGTGCCAGCCCTGAATGCTATTGCTGGTCCTCATCTCCCACTGGTAACCTCTAAAACGAACCACAAACACTTGGGCTCTGAACTTGTTTAGGCTACTAAAACTTCCAACGTACACAGCCTCTCCTGCTCGAGCTGGCCAAAGTTCAACACCGAAATTGCGAACGTCCAGCGATTGCTCCTACACTAAAGGTGCCAGCCCTGAATGCTGTTGCTGGTCCTCATCTCCCACTGGTAACCTCTAAAAGGAACAACAAACACTTGGGCTCCGAACTTGTTTAGGCTACTAAAACTTCCAACGTACACAGCCTCTCCTGCTCAATCTGGCCAAAGTTCAACACCGAAATTGCGAACGTCCAGCGAT
Organism: Gavia stellata; assembly: GCF_030936135.1. Taxonomy (NCBI): domain Eukaryota; kingdom Metazoa; phylum Chordata; class Aves; order Gaviiformes; family Gaviidae; genus Gavia; species Gavia stellata. The sequence goes on from NW_026777341.1 coordinate 45,736, forward strand.
TGCTCCTACACTAAAGGTGCCAGCCCTGAAAGCTGTTGCTGGTCCTCATCTCCCACTGGTAACCTCGAAAACGAACCACAAACACTTGGGCTCTGAACTTGTTTAGCCTACTAAAACTTCCAACGTACACAGCCTCTCCTGCTCGAGCTGCCCAAAGTTCAACACCGAAATTGCGAACGTCCAGCGATTGCTCCTACACTAAAGGTGCCAGCCCTGAAAGCTGTTGCTGGTCCTCATCTCCCACTGGTAACCTCTAAAGCGAACCACAAACACTTGGGCTCTGAACTTGTTTAGGCTACTAAAACTTCCAACGTACACAGCCTCTCCTGCTCGAGCTGGCCAAAGTTCAACACTGAAATCGCGAATGTCCAGCGATTGCTCCTACACTAAAGGTGCCAGCCCTGAAAGCTGTTGCTGGTCCTCATCTCCCACTGGTAACCTCTAAAACGAACCACAAACACTTGGGCTCTGAACTTGTTTAGGCTACTAAAACTTCCAACGTACACAGCCTCTCCTGCTCGAGCTGGCCAAAGTTCAACACCGAAATTGCGAACGTCCAGCGATTGCTCCTACACTAAAGGTGCCAGCCCTGAATGCTGTTGCTGGTCCTCATCTCCCACTGGTAACCTCTAAAACGAACCACAAACACTTGGGCTCTGAACTTGTTTAGGCTACTAAAACTTCCAACGTACACAGCCTCTCCTGCTCGAGCTGCCCAAAGTTCAACACCGAAATTGCGAACGTCCAGCGATTACTCTTACACTAAAGGTGCCAGCCCTGAATGCTGTTGCTGGTCCTCATCTCCCACTGGTAACCTCTAAAAGGAACAACAAACACTTGGGCTCCGAACTTGTTTAGGCTACTAAAACTTCCAACGTACACAGCCTCTCCTGCTCAATCTGGCCAAAGTTCAACACCGAAATTGCGAACGTCCAGCGATTGCTCCTACACTAAAGGTGCCAGCCCTGAAAGCTGTTGCTGGTCCTCATCTCCCACTGGTAACCTCTAAAACGAACCACAAACACTTGGGCTCTGAACTTGTTTAGGCTACTAAAATTTCCAACGTACACATCCTCTCCTGCTCGAGCTGCCCAAAGTTCAACACCGAAATTGCGAACGTCCAGCGATTGCTCCTACACTAAAGGTGACAGCCCTGAATGCTGTTGCTGGTCCTCATCTCCCACTGGTAACCTCGAAAACGAACCACAAACACTTGGGCTCTGAACTTGTTTAGGCTACTAAAACTTCCAACGTACACAGCCTCTCCTGCTCAATCTGGCCAAAGTTCAACACCGAAATTGCGAACGTCCAGCGATTGCTCCTACACTAAAGGTGCCAGCCCTGAATGCTGTTGCTGGTCCTCATCTCCCACTGGTAACCTCTAAAACCAACCACAAACACTTGGGCTCTGAACTTGTTTAGCCTACTAAAACTTCCAACGTACACAGCCTCTCCTGCTCGAGCTGGCCAAAGTTCAACACAGAAATTGCAAACGTCGAGCGATTACTCTTACACTAAAGGTGCCAGCCCTGAATGCTGTTGCTGGTCCTCATCTCCCACTGGTAACCTCTAAAACGAACAACAAACACTTGGGCTCCGAACTTGTTTAGGCTACTAAAACTTCCAACGTACACAGCCTCTCCTGCTCGAGCTGCCCAAAGTTCACCACCGAAATTGCGAACGTCCAGCGATTGCTCCTACACTAAAGGTGCCAGCCCTGAATGCTGTTGCTCGTCCTCATCTCCCACTGGTAACCTCGAAAACGAACCACAAACACTTGGGCTCTGAACTTGTTTAGGCTACTAAAACTTCCAACGTACACAGCCTCTCCTGCTCAATCTGGACAAAGTTCAACACCGAAATTGCGAACGTCCAGCGATTGCTCCTACACTAAAGGTGCCAGCCCTGAAAGCTGTTGCTGGTCCTCATCTCCCACTGGTAACCTCTAAAACGAACCACAAACACTTGGGCTCTGAACTTGTTTAGGCTACTAAAACTTCCAACGTACACAGCCTCTCCTGCTCGAGCTGCCCAAAGTTCAACACCGAAATTGCGAACGTCCAGCGATTGCTCCTACACTAAAGGTGCCAGCCCTGAAAGCTGTTGCTGGTCCTCATCTCCCACTGGTAACCTCGAAAACGAACCACAAACACTTGGGCTCTGAACTTGTTTAGCCTACTAAAACTTCCAACGTACACAGCCTCTCCTGCTCGAGCTGCCCAAAGTTCAACACCGAAATTGCGAACGTCCAGCGATTGCTCCTACACTAAAGGTGCCAGCCCTGAAAGCTGTTGCTGGTCCTCATCTCCCACTGGTAACCTCTAAAGCGAACCACAAACACTTGGGCTCTGAACTTGTTTAGGCTACTAAAACTTCCAACGTACACAGCCTCTCCTGCTCGAGCTGGCCAAAGTTCAACACTGAAATCGCGAATGTCCAGCGATTGCTCCTACACTAAAGGTGCCAGCCCTGAAAGCTGTTGCTGGTCCTCATCTCCCACTGGTAACCTCTAAAACGAACCACAAACACTTGGGCTCTGAACTTGTTTAGGCTACTAAAACTTCCAACGTACACAGCCTCTCCTGCTCGAGCTGGCCAAAGTTCAACACCGAAATTGCGAACGTCCAGCGATTGCTCCTACACTAAAGGTGCCAGCCCTGAATGCTGTTGCTGGTCCTCATCTCCCACTGGTAACCTCTAAAACGAACCACAAACACTTGGGCTCTGAACTTGTTTAGGCTACTAAAACTTCCAACGTACACAGCCTCTCCTGCTCGAGCTGCCCAAAGTTCAACACCGAAATTGCGAACGTCCAGCGATTACTCTTACACTAAAGGTGCCAGCCCTGAATGCTGTTGCTGGTCCTCATCTCCCACTGGTAACCTCTAAAAGGAACAACAAACACTTGGGCTCCGAACTTGTTTAGGCTACTAAAACTTCCAACGTACACAGCCTCTCCTGCTCAATCTGGCCAAAGTTCAACACCGAAATTGCGAACGTCCAGCGATTGCTCCTACACTAAAGGTGCCAGCCCTGAAAGCTGTTGCTGGTCCTCATCTCCCACTGGTAACCTCTAAAACGAACCACAAACACTTGGGCTCTGAACTTGTTTAGGCTACTAAAATTTCCAACGTACACATCCTCTCCTGCTCGAGCTGCCCAAAGTTCAACACCGAAATTGCGAACGTCCAGCGATTGCTCCTACACTAAAGGTGACAGCCCTGAATGCTGTTGCTGGTCCTCATCTCCCACTGGTAACCTCGAAAACGAACCACAAACACTTGGGCTCTGAACTTGTTTAGGCTACTAAAACTTCCAACGTACACAGCCTCTCCTGCTCAATCTGGCCAAAGTTCAACACCGAAATTGCGAACGTCCAGCGATTGCTCCTACACTAAAGGTGCCAGCCCTGAATGCTGTTGCTGGTCCTCATCTCCCACTGGTAACCTCTAAAACCAACCACAAACACTTGGGCTCTGAACTTGTTTAGCCTACTAAAACTTCCAACGTACACAGCCTCTCCTGCTCGAGCTGGCCAAAGTTCAACACAGAAATTGCAAACGTCGAGCGATTACTCTTACACTAAAGGTGCCAGCCCTGAATGCTGTTGCTGGTCCTCATCTCCCACTGGTAACCTCTAAAACGAACAACAAACACTTGGGCTCCGAACTTGTTTAGGCTACTAAAACTTCCAACGTACACAGCCTCTCCTGCTCGAGCTGCCCAAAGTTCACCACCGAAATTGCGAACGTCCAGCGATTGCTCCTACACTAAAGGTGCCAGCCCTGAATGCTGTTGCTCGTCCTCATCTCCCACTGGTAACCTCGAAAACGAACCACAAACACTTGGGCTCTGAACTTGTTTAGGCTACTAAAACTTCCAACGTACACAGCCTCTCCTGCTCAATCTGGACAAAGTTCAACACCGAAATTGCGAACGTCCAGCGATTGCTCCTACACTAAAGGTGCCAGCCCTGAAAGCTGTTGCTGGTCCTCATCTCCCACTGGTAACCTCTAAAACGAACCACAAACACTTGGGCTCTGAACTTGTTTAGGCTACTAAAACTTCCAACGTACACAGCCTCTCCTGCTCGAGCTGCCCAAAGTTCAACACCGAAATTGCGAACGTCCAGCGATTGCTCCTACACTAAAGGTGCCAGCCCTGAAAGCTGTTGCTGGTCCTCATCTCCCACTGGTAACCTCGAAAACGAACCACAAACACTTGGGCTCTGAACTTGTTTAGGCTACTAAAACTTCCAACGTACACAGCCTCTCCTGCTCGAGCTGCCCAAAGTTCAACACTGAAATCGCGAACATCCAGCGATTGCTCCTACACTAAAGGTGCCAGCCCTGAAAGCTGTTGCTGGTCCTCATCTCCCACTGGTAACCTCGAAAACGAACCACAAACACTTGGGCTCTGAACTTGTTTAGGCTACTAAAACTTCCAACGTACACAGCCTCTCCTGCTCGAGCTGCCCAAAGTTCAACACCGAAATTGCGAACGTCCAGCGATTGCTCCTACACTAAAGGTGCCAGCCCTGAATGCTGTTGCTGGTCCTCATCTCCCACTGGTAACCTCTAAAACGAACCACAAACACTTGGGCTCTGAACTTGTTTAGGCTACTAAAACTTCCAACGTACACAGCCTCTCCTGCTCGAGCTGCCCAAAGTTCAACACCGAAATTGCGAACGTCCAGCGATTACTCTTACACTAAAGGTGCCAGCCCTGAATGCTGTTGCTGGTCCTCATCTCCCACTGGTAACCTCTAAAAGGAACAACAAACACTTGGGCTCCGAACTTGTTTAGGCTACTAAAACTTCCAACGTACACAGCCTCTCCTGCTCAATCTGGCCACTGCTCAACACCGAAATTGCGAACGTCCAGCGATTGCTCCTACACTAAAGGTGCCAGCCCTGAAAGCTGTTGCTGGTCCTCATCTCCCACTGGTAACCTCTAAAAGGAACAACAAACACTTGGGCTCTGAACTTGTTTAGGCTACTAAAACTTCCAACGTACACAGCCTCTCCTGCTCGAGCTGGCCAAAGTTCAACACCGAAATTGTGAACGTCCAGCGATTGCTCCTACACTAAAGGTGCCAGCCCCGAATGCTGTTGCTGGTCCTCATCTCCCACTGGTAACCTCTAAAATGAACCACAAACACTTGGGTTCTGAACTTGTTTAGGCTACTAAAACTTCCAACGTACACAGCCTCTCCTGCTCGAGCTGGCCAAAGTTCAACACCGAAATTGCGAACGTCCAGCGATTGCTCCTACACTAAAGGTGCCAGCCCTGAAAGCTGTTGCTGGTCCTCATCTCCCACTGGTAACCTCTAAAGCGAACCACAAACACTTGGGCTCTGAACTTGTTTAGGCTACTAAAACTTCCAACGTACACAGCCTCTCCTGCTCGAGCTGCCCAAAGTTCAACACTGAAATCGCGAACATCCAGCGATTGCTCCTACACTAAAGGTGCCAGCCCTGAAAGCTGTTGCTGGTCCTCATCTCCCACTGGTAACCTCGAAAACGAACCACAAACACTTGGGCTCTGAACTTGTTTAGGCTACTAAAACTTCCAACGTACACAGCCTCTCCTGCTCGAGCTGCCCAAAGTTCAACACCGAAATTGCGAACGTCCAGCGATTGCTCCTACACTAAAGGTGCCAGCCCTGAATGCTGTTGCTGGTCCTCATCTCCCACTGGTAACCTCGAAAACGAACCACAAACACTTGGGCTCTGAACTTGTTTAGGCTACTAAAACTTCCAACGTACACAGCCTCTCCTGCTCGAGCTGCCCAAAGTTCAAGACCGAAATTGCGAACGTCCAGCGATTGCTCCTACACTAAAGGTGCCAGCCCTGAATGCTGTTGCTGGTCCTCATCTCCCACTGGTAACCTCTAAAACCAACCACAAACACTTGGGCTCTGAACTTGTTTAGGCTACTAAAACTTACAACGTACACAGCCTCTCCTGCTCGAGCTGGCCAAAGTTCAACACAGAAATTGCAAACGTCCAGCGATTACTCTTACACTAAAGGTGCCAGCCCTGAATGCTGTTGCTGGTCCTCATCTCCCACTGGTAACCTCTAAAACGAACAACAAACACTTGGGCTCCGAACTTGTTTAGGCTACTAAAACTTCCAACGTACACAGCCTCTCCTGCTCGAGCTGCCCAAAGTTCAACACCGAAATTGCGAACGTCCAGCGATTGCTCCTACACTAAAGGTGCCAGCCCTGAATGCTGTTGCTCGTCCTCATCTCCCACTGGTAACCTCTAAAACCAACCACAAACACTTGGGCTCTGAACTTGTTTAGGCTACTAAAACTTCCAACGTACACAGCCTCTCCTGCTCAATCTGGACAAAGTTCAACACCGAAATTGCGAACGTCCAGCGATTGCTCCTACACTAAAGGTGCCAGCCCTGAATGCTGTTGCTGGTCCTCATCTCCCACTGGTAACCTCTAAAACCAACCACAAACACTTGGGCTCTGAACTTGTTTAGGCTACTAAAACTTCCAACGTACACAGCCTCTCCTGCTTGAGCTGCCCAAAGTTCAACACTGAAATCGCGAACATCCAGCGATTGCTCCTACACTAAAGGTGCCAGCCCTGAAAGCTGTTGCTCGTCCTGATCTCCCACTGGTAACCTCGAAAACGAACCACAAACACTTGGGCTCTGAACTTGTTTAGCCTACTAAAACTTCCAACGTACACAGCCTCTCCTGCTCGAGCTGCCCAAAGTTCAACACTGAAATCGCGAACATCCAGCGATTGCTCCTACACTAAAGGTGCCAGCCCTGAAAGCTGTTGCTGGTCCTCATCTCCCACTGGTAACCTCGAAAACGAACCACAAACACTTGGGCTCTGAACTTGTTTAGGCTACTAAAACTTCCAACGTACACAGCCTCTCCTGCTCGAGCTGCCCAAAGTTCAACACCGAAATTGCGAACGTCCAGCGATTGCTCCTACACTAAAGGTGCCAGCCCTGAATGCTGTTGCTGGTCCTCATCTCCCACTGGTAACCTCTAAAACGAACCACAAACACTTGGGCTCTGAACTTGTTTAGGCTACTAAAACCTCCAACGTACACAGCCTCTCCTGCTCGAGCTGCCCAAAGTTCAACACCGAAATTGCGAACGTCCAGCGATTGCTCCTACACTAAAGGTGCCAGCCCTGAATGTTGTTGCTCGTCCTCATCTCCCACTGGTAACCTCTAAAAGGAACAACAAACACTTGGGCTCTGAACTTGTTTAGGCTACTAAAACTTCCAACGTACACAGCCTCTCCTGCTCGAGCTGCCCAAAGTTCAACACTGAAATCGCGAACATCCAGCGATTGCTCCTACACTAAAGGTGCCAGCCCTGAATGCTGTTGCTCGTCCTCATCTCCCACTGGTAACCTCGAAAACGAACCACAAACACTTGGGCTCTGAACTTGTTTAGGCTACTAAAACTTCCAACGTACACAGCCTCTCCTGCTCGAGCTGGCCAAAGTTCAACACCGAAATTGCGAACGTCCAGCGATTGCTCCTACACTAAAGGTGACAGCCCTGAATGCTGTTGCTGGTCCTCATCTCCCACTGGTAACCTCTAAAATGAACCACAAACACTTGGGCTCTGAACTTGTTTAGCCTACTAAAACTTCCAACGTACACAGCCTCTCCTGCTCGAGCTGCCCAAAGTTCAACACCGAAATTGCGAACGTCCAGCGATTGCTCCTACACTAAAGGTGCCAGCCCCGAATGCTGTTGCTGGTCCTCATCTCCCACTGGTAACCTCTAAAGCGAACCACAAACACTTGGGCTCTGAACTTGTTTAGGCTACTAAAACTTCCAACGTACACAGCCTCTCCTGCTCGAGCTGGCCAAAGTTCAACACCGAAATTGCGAACGTCCAGCGATTGCTCCTACACTAAAGGTGCCAGCCCTGAATGCTATTGCTGGTCCTCATCTCCCACTGGTAACCTCTAAAAGGAACAACAAACACTTGGGCTCCGAACTTGTTTAGGCTACTAAAACTTCCAACGTACACAGCCTCTCCTGCTCAATCTGGCCAAAGTTCAACACCGAAATTGCGAACGTCCAGCGATTGCTCCTACACTAAAGGTGCCAGCCCTGAAAGCTGTTGCTGGTCCTCATCTCCCACTGGTAACCTCGAAAACGAACCACAAACACTTGGGCTCTGAACTTGTTTAGCCTACTAAAACTTCCAACGTACACAGCCTCTCCTGCTCGAGCTGCCCAAAGTTCAACACCGAAATTGCGAACGTCCAGCGATTGCTCCTACACTAAAGGTGCCAGCCCTGAAAGCTGTTGCTGGTCCTCATCTCCCACTGGTAACCTCTAAAGCGAACCACAAACACTTGGGCTCTGAACTTGTTTAGGCTACTAAAACTTCCAACGTACACAGCCTCTCCTGCTCGAGCTGGCCAAAGTTCAACACTGAAATCGCGAATGTCCAGCGATTGCTCCTACACTAAAGGTGCCAGCCCTGAAAGCTGTTGCTGGTCCTCATCTCCCACTGGTAACCTCTAAAACGAACCACAAACACTTGGGCTCTGAACTTGTTTAGGCTACTAAAACTTCCAACGTACACAGCCTCTCCTGCTCGAGCTGGCCAAAGTTCAACACCGAAATTGCGAACGTCCAGCGATTGCTCCTACACTAAAGGTGCCAGCCCTGAATGCTGTTGCTGGTCCTCATCTCCCACTGGTAACCTCTAAAACGAACCACAAACACTTGGGCTCTGAACTTGTTTAGGCTACTAAAACTTCCAACGTACACAGCCTCTCCTGCTCGAGCTGCCCAAAGTTCAACACCGAAATTGCGAACGTCCAGCGATTGCTCCTACACTAAAGGTGCCAGCCCTGAATGTTGTTGCTCGTCCTCATCTCCCACTGGTAACCTCTAAAAGGAACAACAAACACTTGGGCTCTGAACTTGTTTAGGCTACTAAAACTTCCAACGTACACAGCCTCTCCTGCTCGAGCTGCCCAAAGTTCAACACTGAAATCGCGAACATCCAGCGATTGCTCCTACACTAAAGGTGCCAGCCCTGAATGCTGTTGCTCGTCCTCATCTCCCACTGGTAACCTCGAAAACGAACCACAAACACTTGGGCTCTGAACTTGTTTAGGCTACTAAAACTTCCAACGTACACAGCCTCTCCTGCTCGAGCTGCCCAAAGTTCAACACCGAAATTGCGAACGTCCAGCGATTGCTCCTACACTAAAGGTGACAGCCCTGAATGCTGTTGCTGGTCCTCATCTCCCACTGGTAACCTCTAAAATGAACCACAAACACTTGGGCTCTGAACTTGTTTAGCCTACTAAAACTTCCAACGTACACAGCCTCTCCTGCTCGAGCTGCCCAAAGTTCAACACCGAAATTGCGAACGTCCAGCGATTGCTCCTACACTAAAGGTGCCAGCCCCGAATGCTGTTGCTGGTCCTCATCTCCCACTGGTAACCTCTAAAGCGAACCACAAACACTTGGGCTCTGAACTTGTTTAGGCTACTAAAACTTCCAACGTACACAGCCTCTCCTGCTCGAGCTGGCCAAAGTTCAACACCGAAATTGCGAACGTCCAGCGATTGCTCCTACACTAAAGGTGCCAGCCCTGAATGCTATTGCTGGTCCTCATCTCCCACTGGTAACCTCTAAAAGGAACAACAAACACTTGGGCTCCGAACTTGTTTAGGCTACTAAAACTTCCAACGTACACAGCCTCTCCTGCTCAATCTGGCCAAAGTTCAACACCGAAATTGCGAACGTCCAGCGATTGCTCCTACACTAAAGGTGCCAGCCCTGAAAGCTGTTGCTGGTCCTCATCTCCCACTGGTAACCTCGAAAACGAACCACAAACACTTGGGCTCTGAACTTGTTTAGCCTACTAAAACTTCCAACGTACACAGCCTCTCCTGCTCGAGCTGCCCAAAGTTCAACACCGAAATTGCGAACGTCCAGCGATTGCTCCTACACTAAAGGTGCCAGCCCTGAAAGCTGTTGCTGGTCCTCATCTCCCACTGGTAACCTCTAAAGCGAACCACAAACACTTGGGCTCTGAACTTGTTTAGGCTACTAAAACTTCCAACGTACACAGCCTCTCCTGCTCGAGCTGGCCAAAGTTCAACACTGAAATCGCGAATGTCCAGCGATTGCTCCTACACTAAAGGTGCCAAGCCCTGAAAGCTGTTGCTGGTCCTCATCTCCCACTGGTAACCTCTAAAACGAACCACAAACACTTGGGCTCTGAACTTGTTTAGGCTACTAAAACTTCCAACGTACACAGCCTCTCCTGCTCGAGCTGGCCCAAAGTTCAACACCGAAATTGCGAACGTCCAGCGATTGCTCCTACACTAAAGGTGCCAGCCCTGAATGCTGTTGCTGGTCCTCATCTCCCACTGGTAACCTCTAAAACGAACCACAAACACTTGGGCTCTGAACTTGTTTAGGCTACTAAAACTTCCAACGTACACAGCATCCTGCTCGAGCTGCCCAAAGTTCAACACCGAAATTGCGAACGTCCAGCGATTACTCTTACACTAAAGGTGCCAGCCCTGAATGCTGTTGCTGGTCCTCATCTCCCACTGGTAACCTCTAAAAGGAACAACAAACACTTGGGCTCCGAACTTGTTTAGGCTACTAAAACTTCCAACGTACACAGCCTCTCCTGCTCAATCTGGCCAAAGTTCAACACCGAAATTGCGAACGTCCAGCGATTGCTCCTACACTAAAGGTGCCAGCCCTGAAAGCTGTTGCTGGTCCTCATCTCCCACTGGTAACCTCTAAAACGAACCACAAACACTTGGGCTCTGAACTTGTTTAGGCTACTAAAATTTCCAACGTACACATCCTCTCCTGCTCGAGCTGCCCAAAGTTCAACACCGAAATTGCGAACGTCCAGCGATTGCTCCTACACTAAAGGTGACAGCCCTGAATGCTGTTGCTGGTCCTCATCTCCCACTGGTAACCTCGAAAACGAACCACAAACACTTGGGCTCTGAACTTGTTTAGGCTACTAAAACTTCCAACGTACACAGCCTCTCCTGCTCAATCTGGCCAAAGTTCAACACCGAAATTGCGAACGTCCAGCGATTGCTCCTACACTAAAGGTGCCAGCCCTGAATGCTGTTGCTGGTCCTCATCTCCCACTGGTAACCTCTAAAACCAACCACAAACACTTGGGCTCTGAACTTGTTTAGCCTACTAAAACTTCCAACGTACACAGCCTCTCCTGCTCGAGCTGGCCAAAGTTCAACACAGAAATTGCAAACGTCGAGCGATTACTCTTACACTAAAGGTGCCAGCCCTGAATGCTGTTGCTGGTCCTCATCTCCCACTGGTAACCTCTAAAACGAACAACAAACACTTGGGCTCCGAACTTGTTTAGGCTACTAAAACTTCCAACGTACACAGCCTCTCCTGCTCGAGCTGCCCAAAGTTCACCACCGAAATTGCGAACGTCCAGCGATTGCTCCTACACTAAAGGTGCCAGCCCTGAATGCTGTTGCTCGTCCTCATCTCCCACTGGTAACCTCGAAAACGAACCACAAACACTTGGGCTCTGAACTTGTTTAGGCTACTAAAACTTCCAACGTACACAGCCTCTCCTGCTCAATCTGGACAAAGTTCAACACCGAAATTGCGAACGTCCAGCGATTGCTCCTACACTAAAGGTGCCAGCCCTGAAAGCTGTTGCTGGTCCTCATCTCCCACTGGTAACCTCTAAAACGAACCACAAACACTTGGGCTCTGAACTTGTTTAGGCTACTAAAACTTCCAACGTACACAGCCTCTCCTGCTCGAGCTGCCCAAAGTTCAACACCGAAATTGCGAACGTCCAGCGATTGCTCCTACACTAAAGGTGCCAGCCCTGAAAGCTGTTGCTGGTCCTCATCTCCCACTGGTAACCTCGAAAACGAACCACAAACACTTGGGCTCTGAACTTGTTTAGCCTACTAAAACTTCCAACGTACACAGCCTCTCCTGCTCGAGCTGCCCAAAGTTCAACACCGAAATTGCGAACGTCCAGCGATTGCTCCTACACTAAAGGTGCCAGCCCTGAAAGCTGTTGCTGGTCCTCATCTCCCACTGGTAACCTCTAAAGCGAACCACAAACACTTGGGCTCTGAACTTGTTTAGGCTACTAAAACTTCCAACGTACACAGCCTCTCCTGCTCGAGCTGGCCAAAGTTCAACACTGAAATCGCGAATGTCCAGCGATTGCTCCTACACTAAAGGTGCCAGCCCTGAAAGCTGTTGCTGGTCCTCATCTCCCACTGGTAACCTCTAAAACGAACCACAAACACTTGGGCTCTGAACTTGTTTAGGCTACTAAAACTTCCAACGTACACAGCCTCTCCTGCTCGAGCTGGCCAAAGTTCAACACCGAAATTGCGAACGTCCAGCGATTGCTCCTACACTAAAGGTGCCAGCCCTGAATGCTGTTGCTGGTCCTCATCTCCCACTGGTAACCTCTAAAACGAACCACAAACACTTGGGCTCTGAACTTGTTTAGGCTACTAAAACTTCCAACGTACACAGCCTCTCCTGCTCGAGCTGCCCAAAGTTCAACACCGAAATTGCGAACGTCCAGCGATTACTCTTACACTAAAGGTGCCAGCCCTGAATGCTGTTGCTGGTCCTCATCTCCCACTGGTAACCTCTAAAAGGAACAACAAACACTTGGGCTCCGAACTTGTTTAGGCTACTAAAACTTCCAACGTACACAGCCTCTCCTGCTCAATCTGGCCAAAGTTCAACACCGAAATTGCGAACGTCCAGCGATTGCTCCTACACTAAAGGTGCCAGCCCTGAAAGCTGTTGCTGGTCCTCATCTCCCACTGGTAACCTCTAAAACGAACCACAAACACTTGGGCTCTGAACTTGTTTAGGCTACTAAAATTTCCAACGTACACATCCTCTCCTGCTCGAGCTGCCCAAAGTTCAACACCGAAATTGCGAACGTCCAGCGATTGCTCCTACACTAAAGGTGACAGCCCTGAATGCTGTTGCTGGTCCTCATCTCCCACTGGTAACCTCGAAAACGAACCACAAACACTTGGGCTCTGAACTTGTTTAGGCTACTAAAACTTCCAACGTACACAGCCTCTCCTGCTCAATCTGGCCAAAGTTCAACACCGAAATTGCGAACGTCCAGCGATTGCTCCTACACTAAAGGTGCCAGCCCTGAATGCTGTTGCTGGTCCTCATCTCCCACTGGTAACCTCTAAAACCAACCACAAACACTTGGGCTCTGAACTTGTTTAGCCTACTAAAACTTCCAACGTACACAGCCTCTCCTGCTCGAGCTGGCCAAAGTTCAACACAGAAATTGCAAACGTCGAGCGATTACTCTTACACTAAAGGTGCCAGCCCTGAATGCTGTTGCTGGTCCTCATCTCCCACTGGTAACCTCTAAAACGAACAACAAACACTTGGGCTCCGAACTTGTTTAGGCTACTAAAACTTCCAACGTACACAGCCTCTCCTGCTCGAGCTGCCCAAAGTTCACCACCGAAATTGCGAACGTCCAGCGATTGCTCCTACACTAAAGGTGCCAGCCCTGAATGCTGTTGCTCGTCCTCATCTCCCACTGGTAACCTCGAAAACGAACCACAAACACTTGGGCTCTGAACTTGTTTAGGCTACTAAAACTTCCAACGTACACAGCCTCTCCTGCTCAATCTGGACAAAGTTCAACACCGAAATTGCGAACGTCCAGCGATTGCTCCTACACTAAAGGTGCCAGCCCTGAAAGCTGTTGCTGGTCCTCATCTCCCACTGGTAACCTCTAAAACGAACCACAAACACTTGGGCTCTGAACTTGTTTAGGCTACTAAAACTTCCAACGTACACAGCCTCTCCTGCTCGAGCTGCCCAAAGTTCAACACCGAAATTGCGAACGTCCAGCGATTGCTCCTACACTAAAGGTGCCAGCCCTGAAAGCTGTTGCTGGTCCTCATCTCCCACTGGTAACCTCTAAAGCGAACCACAAACACTTGGGCTCTGAACTTGTTTAGGCTACTAAAACTTCCAACGTACACAGCCTCTCCTGCTCGAGCTGCCCAAAGTTCAACACTGAAATCGCGAACATCCAGCGATTGCTCCTACACTAAAGGTGCCAGCCCTGAAAGCTGTTGCTGGTCCTCATCTCCCACTGGTAACCTCGAAAACGAACCACAAACACTTGGGCTCTGAACTTGTTTAGGCTACTAAAACTTCCAACGTACACAGCCTCTCCTGCTCGAGCTGCCCAAAGTTCAACACCGAAATTGCGAACGTCCAGCGATTGCTCCTACACTAAAGGTGCCAGCCCTGAATGCTGTTGCTGGTCCTCATCTCCCACTGGTAACCTCTAAAACGAACCACAAACACTTGGGCTCTGAACTTGTTTAGGCTACTAAAACTTCCAACGTACACAGCCTCTCCTGCTCGAGCTGCCCAAAGTTCAACACCGAAATTGCGAACGTCCAGCGATTACTCTTACACTAAAGGTGCCAGCCCTGAATGCTGTTGCTGGTCCTCATCTCCCACTGGTAACCTCTAAAAGGAACAACAAACACTTGGGCTCCGAACTTGTTTAGGCTACTAAAACTTCCAACGTACACAGCCTCTCCTGCTCAATCTGGCCACTGCTCAACACCGAAATTGCGAACGTCCAGCGATTGCTCCTACACTAAAGGTGCCAGCCCTGAAAGCTGTTGCTGGTCCTCATCTCCCACTGGTAACCTCTAAAACGAACCACAAACACTTGGGCTCTGAACTTGTTTAGGCTACTAAAATTTCCAACGTACACAGCCTCTCCTGCTCGAGCTGCCCAAAGTTCAACACCGAAATTGCGAACGTCCAGCGATTGCTCCTACACTAAAGGTGCCAGCCCTGAAAGCTGTTGCTGGTCCTCATCTCCCACTGGTAACCTCTAAAACCAACCACAAACACTTGGGCTCTGAACTTGTTTAGGCTACTAAAACTTCCAACGTACACAGCCTCTCCTGCTCGAGCTGGCCAAAGTTCAACACAGAAATTGCAAACGTCGAGCGATTACTCTTACACTAAAGGTGCCAGCCCTGAATGCTGTTGCTGGTCCTCATCTCCCACTGGTAACCTCTAAAGCGAACCACAAACACTTGGGCTCTGAACTTGTTTAGGCTACTAAAACTTCCAACGTACACAGCCTCTCCTGCTCGAGCTGCCCAAAGTTCAACACTGAAATCGCGAACATCCAGCGATTGCTCCTACACTAAAGGTGCCAGCCCTGAAAGCTGTTGCTGGTCCTCATCTCCCACTGGTAACCTCTAAAACGAACCACAAACACTTGGGCTCTGAACTTGTTTAGGCTACTAAAACTTCCAACGTACACAGCCTCTCCTGCTCGAGCTGGCCAAAGTTCAACACCGAAATTGCGAACGTCCAGCGATTGCTCCTACACTAAAGGTGACAGCCCTGAATGCTCTTGCTGGTCCTCATCTCCCACTGGTAACCTCTAAAATGAACCACAAACACTTGGGCTCTGAACTTGTTTAGCCTACTAAAACTTCCAACGTACACAGCCTCTCCTGCTCGAGCTGCCCAAAGTTCAACACCGAAATTGCGAACGTCCAGCGATTGCTCCTACACTAAAGGTGACAGCCCTGAAAGCTGTTGCTGGTCCTCATCTCCCACTGGTAACCTCTAAAGCGAACCACAAACACTTGGGCTCTGAACTTGTTTAGGCTACTAAAACTTCCAACGTACACAGCCTCTCCTGCTCGAGCTGCCCAAAGTTCAACACTGAAATCGCGAACATCCAGCGATTGCTCCTACACTAAAGGTGCCAGCCCTGAAAGCTGTTGCTGGTCCTCATCTCCCACTGGTAACCTCGAAAACGAACCACAAACACTTGGGCTCTGAACTTGTTTAGGCTACTAAAACTTCCAACGTACACAGCCTCTCCTGCTCGAGCTGCCCAAAGTTCAACACCGAAATTGCGAACGTCCAGCGATTGCTCCTACACTAAAGGTGCCAGCCCTGAATGCTGTTGCTGGTCCTCATCTCCCACTGGTAACCTCTAAAACCAACCACAAACACTTGGGCTCTGAACTTGTTTAGCCTACTAAAACTTCCAACGTACACAGCCTCTCCTGCTCGAGCTGGCCAAAGTTCAACACCGAAATTGCGAACGTCCAGCGATTACTCTTACACTAAAGGTGCCAGCCCTGAATGTTGTTGCTCGTCCTCATCTCCCACTGGTAACCTCTAAAAGGCACAACAAACACTTGGGCTCTGAACTTGTTTAGGCTACTAAAACTTCCAACGTACACAGCCTCTCCTGCTCGAGCTGCCCAAAGTTCAACACCGAAATTGCGAACGTCCAGCGATTGCTCCTACACTAAAGGTGCCAGCCCTGAAAGCTCTTGCTGGTCCTCATCTCCCACTGGTAACCTCTAAAACCAACCACAAACACTTGGGCTCTGAACTTGTTTAGGCTACTAAAACTTCCAACGTACACAGCCTCTCCTGCTCGAGCTGGCCAAAGTTCAACACAGAAATTGCAAACGTCGAGCGATTACTCTTACACTAAAGGTGCCAGCCCTGAATGCTGTTGCTGGTCCTCATCTCCCACTGGTAACCTCTAAAGCGAACCACAAACACTTGGGCTCTGAACTTGTTTAGGCTACTAAAACTTCCAACGTACACAGCCTCTCCTGCTCGAGCTGCCCAAAGTTCAACACTGAAATCGCGAACATCCAGCGATTGCTCCTACACTAAAGGTGCCAGCCCTGAAAGCTGTTGCTGGTCCTCATCTCCCACTGGTAACCTCGAAAACGAACCACAAACACTTGGGCTCTGAACTTGTTTAGGCTACTAAAACTTCCAACGTACACAGCCTCTCCTGCTCGAGCTGGCCAAAGTTCAACACCGAAATTGCGAACGTCCAGCGATTGCTCCTACACTAAAGGTGACAGCCCTGAATGCTCTTGCTGGTCCTCATCTCCCACTGGTAACCTCTAAAATGAACCACAAACACTTGGGCTCTGAACTTGTTTAGCCTACTAAAACTTCCAACGTACACAGCCTCTCCTGCTCGAGCTGCCCAAAGTTCAACACCGAAATTGCGAACGTCCAGCGATTGCTCCTACACTAAAGGTGACAGCCCTGAAAGCTGTTGCTGGTCCTCATCTCCCACTGGTAACCTCTAAAGCGAACCACAAACACTTGGGCTCTGAACTTGTTTAGGCTACTAAAACTTCCAACGTACACAGCCTCTCCTGCTCGAGCTGCCCAAAGTTCAACACTGAAATCGCGAACATCCAGCGATTGCTCCTACACTAAAGGTGCCAGCCCTGAAAGCTGTTGCTGGTCCTCATCTCCCACTGGTAACCTCGAAAACGAACCACAAACACTTGGGCTCTGAACTTGTTTAGGCTACTAAAACTTCCAACGTACACAGCCTCTCCTGCTCGAGCTGCCCAAAGTTCAACACCGAAATTGCGAACGTCCAGCGATTGCTCCTACACTAAAGGTGCCAGCCCTGAATGCTGTTGCTGGTCCTCATCTCCCACTGGTAACCTCTAAAACCAACCACAAACACTTGGGCTCTGAACTTGTTTAGCCTACTAAAACTTCCAACGTACACAGCCTCTCCTGCTCGAGCTGGCCAAAGTTCAACACCGAAATTGCGAACGTCCAGCGATTACTCTTACACTAAAGGTGCCAGCCCTGAATGTTGTTGCTCGTCCTCATCTCCCACTGGTAACCTCTAAAAGGCACAACAAACACTTGGGCTCTGAACTTGTTTAGGCTACTAAAACTTCCAACGTACACAGCCTCTCCTGCTCGAGCTGCCCAAAGTTCAACACCGAAATTGCGAACGTCCAGCGATTGCTCCTACACTAAAGGTGCCAGCCCTGAAAGCTCTTGCTGGTCCTCATCTCCCACTGGTAACCTCTAAAGCGAACCACAAACACTTGGGCTCTGAACTTGTTTAGGCTACTAAAACTTCCAACGTACACAGCCTCTCCTGCTCGAGCTGCCCAAAGTTCAACACTGAAATCGCGAACATCCAGCGATTGCTCCTACACTAAAGGTGCCAGCCCTGAAAGCTGTTGCTGGTCCTCATCTCCCACTGGTAACCTCGAAAACGAACCACAAACACTTGGGCTCTGAACTTGTTTAGGCTACTAAAACTTCCAACGTACACAGCCTCTCCTGCTCGAGCTGGCCAAAGTTCAACACCGAAATTGCGAACGTCCAGCGATTGCTCCTACACTAAAGGTGACAGCCCTGAATGCTGTTGCTGGTCCTCATCTCCCACTGGTAACCTCTAAAACGAACCACAAACACTTGGGCTCTGAACTTGTTTAGGCTACTAAAACTTCCAACGTACACAGCCTCTCCTGCTCGAGCTGCCCAAAGTTCAACACCGAAATTGCGAACGTCCAGCGATTGCTCCTACACTAAAGGTGCCAGCCCTGAAAGCTGTTGCTGGTCCTCATCTCCCACTGGTAACCTCTAAAGTGAACCACAAACACTTGGGCTCTGAACTTGTTTAGGCTACTAAAACTTCCAACGTACACAGCCTCTCCTGCTCGAGCTGCCCAAAGTTCAACACTGAAATCGCGAACATCCAGCGATTGCTCCTACACTAAAGGTGCCAGCCCTGAATGCTGTTGCTGGTCCTCATCTCCCACTGGTAACCTCTAAAACGAACCACAAACACTTGGGCTCTGAACTTGTTTAGGCTACTAAAACTTCCAACGTACACAGCCTCTCCTGCTCGAGCTGCCCAAAGTTCAACACCGAAATTGCGAACGTCCAGCGATTACTCTTACACTAAAGGTGCCAGCCCTGAATGCTGTTGCTGGTCCTCATCTCCCACTGGTAACCTCTAAAAGGAACAACAAACACTTGGGCTCCGAACTTGTTTAGGCTACTAAAACTTCCAACGTACACAGCCTCTCCTGCTCAATCTGGCCACAGCTCAACACCGAAATTGCGAACGTCCAGCGATTGCTCCTACACTAAAGGTGCCAGCCCTGAATGCTGTTGCTGGTCCTCATCTCCCACTGGTAACCTCTAAAACGAACCACAAACACTTGGGCTCTGAACTTGTTTAGGCTACTAAAATTTCCAACGTACACATCCTCTCCTGCTCGAGCTGCCCAAAGTTCAACACCGAAATTGCGAACGTCCAGCGATTGCTCCTACACTAAAGGTGCCAGCCCTGAATGCTGTTGCTGGTCCTCATCTCCCACTGGTAACCTCTAAAACAAACCACAAACACTTGGGCTCTGAACTTGTTTAGGCTACTAAAACTTCCAACGTACACAGCCTCTCCTGCTCGAGCTGGCCAAAGTTCAACACCGAAATTGCGAACGTCCAACGATTGCTCCTACACTAAAGGTGCCAGCCCTGAATGCTGTTGCTGGTCCTCATCTCCCACTGGTAACCTCTAAAACGAACCACAAACACTTGGGCTCTGAACTTGTTTAGCCTACTAAAACTTCCAACGTACACAGCCTCTCCTGCTCGAGCTGGCCAAAGTTCAACACAGAAATTGCAAACGTCGAGCGATTACTCTTACACTAAAGGTGCCAGCCCTGAATGCTGTTGCTGGTCCTCATCTCCCACTGGTAACCTCTAAAACGAACCACAAACACTTGGGCTCCGAACTTGTTTAGGCTACTAAAACTTCCAACGTACACAGCCTCTCCTGCTCGAGCTGCCCAAAGTTCACCACCGAAATTGCGAACGTCCAGCGATTGCTCCTACACTAAAGGTGCCAGCCCTGAATGCTGTTGCTCGTCCTCATCTCCCACTGGTAACCTCGAAAACGAACCACAAACACTTGGGCTCTGAACTTGTTTAGGCTACTAAAACTTCCAACGTACACAGCCTCTCCTGCTCAATCTGGACAAAGTTCAACACCGAAATTGCGAACGTCCAGCGATTGCTCCTACACTAAAGGTGCCAGCCCTGAATGCTGTTGCTGGTCCTCATCTCCCACTGGTAACCTCTAAAGCGAACCACAAACACTTGGGCTCTGAACTTGTTTAGGCTACTAAAACTTCCAACGTACACAGCCTCTCCTGCTCGAGCTGCCCAAAGTTCAACACCGAAATTGCGAACGTCCAGCGATTGCTCCTACACTAAAGGTGCCAGCCCTGAATGCTGTTGCTGGTCCTCATCTCCCACTGGTAACCTCTAAAACGAACCACAAACACTTGGGCTCTGAACTTGTTTAGGCTACTAAAACTTCCAACGTACACAGCCTCTCCTGCTCAATCTGGCCACTGCTCAACACCGAAATTGCGAACGTCCAGCGATTGCTCCTACACTAAAGGTGCCAGCCCTGAAAGCTGTTGCTGGTCCTCATCTCCCACTGGTAACCTCTAAAACGAACCACAAACACTTGGGCTCTGAACTTGTTTAGGCTACTAAAATTTCCAACGTACACATCCTCTCCTGCTCGAGCTGCCCAAAGTTCAACACCGAAATTGCGAACGTACAGCGATTGCTCCTACACTAAAGGTGCCAGCCCTGTATGCTCTTGCTGGTCCTCATCTCCCACTGGTAACCTCTAAAACGAACCACAAACACTTGGGCTCTGAACTTGTTTAGGCTACTAAAACTTCCAACGTACACAGCCTCTCCTGCTCGAGCTGGCCAAAGTTCAACACAGAAATTGCAAACGTCGAGCGATTACTCTTACACTAAAGGTGCCAGCCCTGAATGCTGTTGCTGGTCCTCATCTCCCACTGGTAACCTCTAAAGCGAACCACAAACACTTGGGCTCTGAACTTGTTTAGGCTACTAAAACTTCCAACGTACACAGCCTCTCCTGCTCGAGCTGGCCAAAGTTCAACACTGAAATCGCGAACATCCAGCGATTGCTCCTACACTAAAGGTGCCAGCCCTGAAAGCTGTTGCTGGTCCTCATCTCCCACTGGTAACCTCGAAAACGAACCACAAACACTTGGGCTCTGAACTTGTTTAGGCTACTAAAACTTCCAACGTACACAGCCTCTCCTGCTCGAGCTGGCCAAAGTTCAACACCGAAATTGCGAACGTCCAGCGATTGCTCCTACACTAAAGGTGACAGCCCTGAATGCTCTTGCTGGTCCTCATCTCCCACTGGTAACCTCTAAAATGAACCACAAACACTTGGGCTCTGAACTTGTTTAGCCTACTAAAACTTCCAACGTACACAGCCTCTCCTGCTCGAGCTGCCCAAAGTTAAACACCGAAATTGCGAACGTCCAGCGATTGCTCCTACACTAAAGGTGCCAGCCCTGAAAGCTCTTGCTGGTCCTCATCTCCCACTGGTAACCTCTAAAGCGAACCACAAACACTTGGGCTCTGAACTTGTTTAGGCTACTAAAACTTCCAACGTACACAGCCTCTCCTGCTCGAGCTGGCCAAAGTTCAACACTGAAATCGCGAACATCCAGCGATTGCTCCTACACTAAAGGTGCCAGCCCTGAAAGCTGTTGCTGGTCCTCATCTCCCACTGGTAACCTCGAAAACGAACCACAAACACTTGGGCTCTGAACTTGTTTAGGCTACTAAAACTTCCAACGTACACAGCCTCTCCTGCTCGAGCTGCCCAAAGTTCAACACCGAAATTGCGAACGTCCAGCGATTACTCTTACACTAAAGGTGCCAGCCCTGAATGCTGTTGCTGGTCCTCATCTCCCACTGGTAACCTCTAAAAGGAACAACAAACACTTGGGCTCCGAACTTGTTTAGGCTACTAAAACTTCCAACGTACACAGCCTCTCCTGCTCAATCTGGCCACAGCTCAACACCGAAATTGCGAACGTCCAGCGATTGCTCCTACACTAAAGGTGCCAGCCCTGAAAGCTCTTGCTGGTCCTCATCTCCCACTGGTAACCTCTAAAACGAACCACAAACACTTGGGCTCTGAACTTGTTTAGGCTACTAAAATTTCCAACGTACACATCCTCTCCTGCTCGAGCTGCCCAAAGTTCAACACCGAAATTGCGAACGTCCAGCGATTGCTCCTACACTAAAGGTGCCAGCCCTGAATGCTCTTGCTGGTCCTCATCTCCCACTGGTAACCTCTAAAACGAACCACAAACACTTGGGCTCTGAACTTGTTTAGGCTACTAAAACTTCCAACGTACACAGCCTCTCCTGCTCGAGCTGGCCAAAGTTCAACACAGAAATTGCAAACGTCGAGCGATGAATCTTACACTAAAGGTGCCAGCCCTGAATGCTGTTGCTGGTCCTCATCTCCCACTGGTAACCTCTAAAACGAACCACAAACACTTGGGCTCTGAACTTGTTTAGGCTACTAAAACTTCCAACGTACACAGCCTCTCCTGCTCGAGCTGCCCAAAGTTCAACACCGAAATTGCGAACGTCCAGCGATTGCTCCTACACTAAAGGTGCCAGCCCTGAATGCTGTTGCTGGTCCTCATCTCCCACTGGTAAACTCTAAAACCAACCACAAACACTTGGGCTCTGAACTTGTTTAGCCTACTAAAACTTCCAACGTACACAGCCTCTCCTGCTCGAGCTGCCCAAAGTTCAACACCGAAATTGCGAACGTCCAGCGATTGCTCCTACACTAAAGGTGACAGCCCTGAAAGCTGTTGCTGGTCCTCATCTCCCACTGGTAACCTCTAAAACGAACCACAAACACTTGGGCTCTGAACTTGTTTAGGCTACTAAAACTTCCAACGTACACAGCCTCTCCTGCTCGAGCTGGCCAAAGTTCAACACCGAAATTGCGAACGTCCAGCGATTGCTCCTACACTAAAGGTGCCAGCCCTGAATGCTGTTGCTGGTCCTCATCTCCCACTGGTAACCTCTAAAACCAACCACAAACACTTGGGCTCTGAACTTGTTTAGGCTACTAAAACTTCCAACGTACACAGCCTCTCCTGCTCGAGCTGGCCAAAGTTCAACACAGAAATTGCAAACGTCCAGCGATGAATCTTACACTAAAGGTGCCAGCCCTGAATGCTGTTGCTGGTCCTCATCTCCCACTGGTAACCTCTAAAACGAACCACAAACACTTGGGCTCTGAACTTGTTTAGGCTACTAAAACTTCCAACGTACACAGCCTCTCCTGCTCGAGCTGCCCAAAGTTCAACACCGAAATTGCGAACGTCCAGCGATTGCTCCTACACTAAAGGTGCCAGCCCTGAATGCTGTTGCTCGTCCTCATCTCCCACTGGTAACCTCGAAAACGAACCACAAACACTTGGGCTCTGAACTTGTTTAGGCTACTAAAACTTCCAACGTACACAGCCTCTCCTGCTCAATCTGGACAAAGTTCATCACCGATATTGCGAACGTCCAGCGATTGCTCCTACACTAAAGGTGCCAGCCCTGAATGCTGTTGCTGGTCCTCATCTCCCACTGGTAACCTCTAAAACCAACCACAAACACTTGGGCTCTGAACTTCTTTAGCCTACTAAAACTTCCAACGTACACAGCCTCTCCTGCTCGAGCTGCCCAAAGTTCAACACCGAAATTGCGAACGTCCAGCGATTGCTCCTACACTAAAGGTGACAGCCCTGAAAGCTGTTGCTGGTCCTCATCTCCCACTGGTAACCTCTAAAGCGAACCACAAACACTTGGGCTCTGAACTTGTTTAGGCTACTAAAACCTCCAACGTACACAGCCTCTCCTGCTCGAGCTGGCCAAAGTTCAACACCGAAATTGCGAACGTCCAGCGATTGCTCCTACACTAAAGGTGCCAGCCCTGAATGCTGTTGCTCGTCCTCATCTCCCACTGGTAACCTCGAAAACGAACCACAAACACTTGGGCTCTGAACTTGTTTAGGCTACTAAAACTTCCAACATACACAGCCTCTCCTGCTCGAGCTGCCCAAAGTTCAACACCGAAATTGCGAACGTCCAGCGATTGCTCCTACACTAAAGGTGCCAGCCCCGAATGCTGTTGCTGGTCCTCATCTCCCACTGGTAACCTCTAAAACGAACCACAAACACTTGGGCTCTGAACTTGTTTAGGCTACTAGAACTTCCAACGTACACAGCCTCTCCTGCTCGAGCTGCCCAAAGTTCAACACTGAAATCGCGAACATCCAGCGATTGCTCCTACACTAAAGGTGCCAGCCCTGAAAGCTGTTGCTGGTCCTCATCTCCCACTGGTAACCTCTAAAACCAACCACAAACACTTGGGCTCTGAACTTGTTTAGGCTACTAAAACTTCCAACGTACACAGCCTCTCCTGCTCGAGCTGGCCAAAGTTCAACACAGAAATTGCAAACGTCGACGGATTACACTTACACTAAAGGTGCTAGCCCTGAATGCTGTTGCTGGTCCTCATCTCCCACTGGTAACCTCTAAAACGAACAACAAACACTTGGGCTCCGAACTTGTTTAGGCTACTAAAACTTCCAACGTACACAGCCTCTCCTGCTCGAGCTGCCCAAAGTTCACCACCGAAATTGCGAACGTCCAGCGATTGCTCCTACACTAAAGGTGACAGCCCTGAAAGCTGTTGCTGGTCCTCATCTCCCACTGGTAACCTCTAAAAGGAACAACAAACACTTGGGCTCCGAACTTGTTTAGGCTACTAAAACTTCCAACGTACACAGCCTCTCCTGCTCAATCTGGCCACAGCTCAACACCGAAATTGCGAACGTCCAGCGATTGCTCCTACACTAAAGGTGCCAGCCCTGAAAGCTCTTGCTGGTCCTCATCTCCCACTGGTAACCTCTAAAACGAACCACAAACACTTGGGCTCTGAACTTGTTTAGGCTACTAAAATTTCCAACGTACACATCCTCTCCTGCTCGAGCTGCCCAAAGTTCAACACCGAAATTGCGAACGTCCAGCGATTGCTCCTACACTAAAGGTGCCAGCCCTGAATGCTCTTGCTGGTCCTCATCTCCCACTGGTAACCTCTAAAACGAACCACAAACACTTGGGCTCTGAACTTGTTTAGGCTACTAAAACTTCCAACGTACACAGCCTCTCCTGCTCGAGCTGGCCAAAGTTCAACACAGAAATTGCAAACGTCGAGCGATGAATCTTACACTAAAGGTGCCAGCCCTGAATGCTGTTGCTGGTCCTCATCTCCCACTGGTAACCTCTAAAACGAACCACAAACACTTGGGCTCTGAACTTGTTTAGGCTACTAAAACTTCCAACGTACACAGCCTCTCCTGCTCGAGCTGCCCAAAGTTCAACACCGAAATTGCGAACGTCCAGCGATTGCTCCTACACTAAAGGTGCCAGCCCTGAATGCTGTTGCTGGTCCTCATCTCCCACTGGTAAACTCTAAAACCAACCACAAACACTTGGGCTCTGAACTTGTTTAGCCTACTAAAACTTCCAACGTACACAGCCTCTCCTGCTCGAGCTGCCCAAAGTTCAACACCGAAATTGCGAACGTCCAGCGATTGCTCCTACACTAAAGGTGACAGCCCTGAAAGCTGTTGCTGGTCCTCATCTCCCACTGGTAACCTCTAAAACGAACCACAAACACTTGGGCTCTGAACTTGTTTAGGCTACTAAAACTTCCAACGTACACAGCCTCTCCTGCTCGAGCTGCCCAAAGTTCAACACCGAAATTGCGAACGTCCAGCGATTGCTCCTACACTAAAGGTGCCAGCCCTGAATGCTGTTGCTGGTCCTCATCTCCCACTGGTAACCTCTAAAACGAACCACAAACACTTGGGCTCTGAACTTGTTTAGGCTACTAAAACTTCCAACGTACACAGCCTCTCCTGCTCGAGCTGGCCAAAGTTCAACACAGAAATTGCAAACGTCCAGCGATGAATCTTACACTAAAGGTGCCAGCCCTGAATGCTGTTGCTGGTCCTCATCTCCCACTGGTAACCTCTAAAACGAACCACAAACACTTGGGCTCTGAACTTGTTTAGGCTACTAAAACTTCCAACGTACACAGCCTCTCCTGCTCGAGCTGCCCAAAGTTCAACACCGAAATTGCGAACGTCCAGCGATTGCTCCTACACTAAAGGTGCCAGCCCTGAATGCTGTTGCTCGTCCTCATCTCCCACTGGTAACCTCGAAAACGAACCACAAACACTTGGGCTCTGAACTTGTTTAGGCTACTAAAACTTCCAACGTACACAGCCTCTCCTGCTCAATCTGGACAAAGTTCATCACCGATATTGCGAACGTCCAGCGATTGCTCCTACACTAAAGGTGCCAGCCCTGAATGCTGTTGCTGGTCCTCATCTCCCACTGGTAACCTCTAAAACCAACCACAAACACTTGGGCTCTGAACTTGTTTAGGCTACTAAAACCTCCAACGTACACAGCCTCTCCTGCTCGAGCTGCCCAAAGTTCAACACCGAAATTGCGAACGTCCAGCGATTGCTCCTACACTAAAGGTGCCAGCCCTGAATGTTGTTGCTCGTCCTCATCTCCCACTGGTAACCTCGAAAACGAACCACAAACACTTGGGCTCTGAACTTGTTTAGGCTACTAAAACTTCCAACATACACAGCCTCTCCTGCTCGAGCTGGCCAAAGTTCAACACCGAAATTGCGAACGTCCAGCGATTGCTCCTACACTAAAGGTGCCAGCCCCGAATGCTGTTGCTGGTCCTCATCTCCCACTGGTAACCTCTAAAACGAACCACAAACACTTGGGCTCTGAACTTGTTTAGGCTACTAGAACTTCCAACGTACACAGCCTCTCCTGCTCGAGCTGCCCAAAGTTCAACACTGAAATCGCGAACATCCAGCGATTGCTCCTACACTAAAGGTGCCAGCCCTGAAAGCTCTTGCTCGTCCTCATCTCCCACTGGTAACCTCTAAAACCAACCACAAACACTTGGGCTCTGAACTTGTTTAGGCTACTAAAACTTCCAACGTACACAGCCTCTCCTGCTCGAGCTGGCCAAAGTTCAACACAGAAATTGCAAACGTCGACGGATTACACTTACACTAAAGGTGCTAGCCCTGAATGCTGTTGCTGGTCCTCATCTCCCACTGGTAACCTCTAAAACGAACAACAAACACTTGGGCTCCGAACTTGTTTAGGCTACTAAAACTTCCAACGTACACAGCCTCTCCTGCTCGAGCTGCCCAAAGTTCACCACCGAAATTGCGAACGTCCAGCGATTGCTCCTACACTAAAGGTGACAGCCCTGAAAGCTGTTGCTGGTCCTCATCTCCCACTGGTAACCTCTAAAACGAACCACAAACACTTGGGCTCTGAACTTGTTTAGGCTACTAAAACTTCCAACGTACACAGCCTCTCCTGCTCGAGCTGGCCAAAGTTCAACACCGAAATTGCGAACGTCCAGCGATTGCTCCTACACTAAAGGTGCCAGCCCCGAATGCTGTTGCTGGTCCTCATCTCCCACTGGTAACCTCTAAAATGAACCACAAACACTTGGGCTCTGAACTTGTTTAGCCTACTAAAACTTCCAACGTACACAGCCTCTCCTGCTTGAGCTGCCCAAAGTTCAACACCGAAATTGCGAACGTCCAGCGATTGCTCCTACACTAAAGGTGCCAGCCCTGAAAGCTGTTGCTGGTCCTCATCTCCCACTGGTAACCTCTAAAGCGAACCACAAACACTTGGGCTCTGAACTTGTTTAGGCTACTAAAACTTCCAACGTACACAGCCTCTCCTGCTCGAGCTGCCCAAAGTTCAACACTGAAATCGCGAACGTCCAGCGATTGCTCCTACACTAAAGGTGCCAGCCCTGAATGCTGTTGCTGGTCCTCATCTCCCACTCGTAACCTCTAAAACCAACCACAAACACTTGGGCTCTGAACTTGTTTAGGCTACTAAAACCTCCAACGTACACAGCCTCTCCTGCTCGAGCTGCCCAAAGTTCAACACCGAAATTGCGAACGTCCAGCGATTGCTCCTACACTAAAGGTGCCAGCCCTGAATGTTGTTGCTCGTCCTCATCTCCCACTGGTAACCTCTAAAAGGAACAACAAACACTTGGGCTCTGAACTTGTTTAGGCTACTAAAACTTCCAACGTACACAGCCTCTCCTGCTCGAGCTGCCCAAAGTTCAACACCGAAATTGTGAACGTCCAGCGATTGCTCCTACAGTAAAGGTGCCAGCCCCGAATGCTGTTGCTGGTCCTCATCTCCCACTGGTAACCTCTAAAATGAACCACAAACACTTGGGCTCTGAACTTGTTTAGCCTACTAAAACTTCCAATGTACACAGCCTCTCCTGCTCGAGCTGCCCAAAGTTCAACACCGAAATTGCGAACGTCCAGCGATTGCTCCTACACTAAAGGTGACAGCCCTGAAAGCTGTTGCTGGTCCTCATCTCCCACTGGTAACCTCTAAAGCGAACCACAAACACTTGGGCTCTGAACTTGTTTAGGCTACTAAAACTTCCAACGTACACAGCCTCTCCTGCTCGAGCTGCCCAAAGTTCAACACTGAAATCGCGAACATCCAGCGATTGCTCCTACACTAAAGGTGCCAGCCCTGAAAGCTGTTGCTGGTCCTCATCTCCCACTGGTAACCTCTAAAACGAACCACCAACACTTGGGCTCTGAACTTGTTTAGGCTACTAAAACTTCCAACGTACACAGCCTCTCCTGCTCGAGCTGCCCAAAGTTCAACACCGAAATTGCGAACGTCCAGCGATTACTCTTACACTAAAGGTGCCAGCCCTGAATGCTGTTGCTGGTCCTCATCTCCCACTGGTAACCTCTAAAAGGAACAACAAACACTTGGGCTCCGAACTTGTTTAGGCTACTAAAACTTCCAACGTACACAGCCTCTCCTGCTCAATCTGGCCACAGCTCAACACCCAAATTGCGAACGTCCAGCGATTGCTCCTACACTAAAGGTGCCAGCCCTGAAAGCTGTTGCTGGTCCTCATCTCCCACCACTGGTAACCTCTAAAACGAACCACAAACACTTGGGCTCTGAACTTGTTTAGGCTACTAAAACTTCCAACGTACACAGCCTCTCCTGCTCGAGCTGCCCAAAGTTCAACACCGAAATTGCGAACGTCCAGCGATTGCTCCTACACTAAAGGTGCCAGCCCTGAATGCTGTTGCTGGTCCTCATCTCCCACTGGTAACCTCTAAAACGAACCACAAACACTTGGGCTCCGAACTTGTTTAGGCTACTAAAACTTCCAACGTACACAGCCTCTCCTGCTCAATCTGGCCACAGCTCAACACCCAAATTGCGAACGTCCAGCGATTGCTCCTACACTAAAGGTGCCAGCCCTGAAAGCTGTTGCTGGTCCTCATCTCCCACTGGTAACCTCTAAAACGAACCACAAACACTTGGGCTCTGAACTTGTTTAGGCAACTAAAACTTCCAACGTACACAGCCTCTCCTGCTCAATCTGGACAAAGTTCAACACCGAAATTGCGAACGTCCAGCGATTGCTCCTACACTAAAGGTGCCAGCCCTGAATGCTGTTGCTGGTCCTCATCTCCCACTGGTAACCTCTAAAAGGAACAACAAACACTTGGGCTCCGAACTTGTTTAGGCTACTAAAACTTCCAACGTACACAGCCTCTCCTGCTCAATCTGGCCACAGCTCAACACCCAAATTGCGAACGTCCAGCGATTGCTCCTACACTAAAGGTGCCAGCCCTGAAAGCTGTTGCTGGTCCTCATCTCCCACTGGTAACCTCTAAAACGAACCACAAACACTTGGGCTCTGAACTTGTTTAGGCTACTAAAACTTCCAACGTACACAGCCTCTCCTGCTCAATCTGGCCAAAGTTCAACACCGAAATTGCGAACGTCCAGCGATTGCTCCTACACTAAAGGTGCCAGCCCTGAATGCTGTTGCTGGTCCTCATCTCCCACTGGTAACCTCTAAAACGAACCACAAACACTTGGGCTCTGAACTTGTTTAGGCTACTAAAACTTCCAACGTACACAGCCTCTCCTGCTCGAGCTGGCCAAAGTTCAACACAGAAATTGCGAACGTCCAGCGATTACTCTTACACTAAAGGTGCCAGCCCTGAATGCTGTTGCTGGTCCTCATCTCCCACTGGTAACCTCGAAAACGAACCACAAACACTTGGGCTCCGAACTTGTTTAGGCTACTAAAACTTCCAACGTACACAGCCTCTCCTGCTCGAGCTGCCCAAAGTTCAACACCGAAATTGCGAACGTCCAGCGATTGCTCCTACACTAAAGGTGCCAGCCCTGAATGCTGTTGCTGGTCCTTGTCTCCCACTGGTAACCTCTAAAACGAACCACAAACACTTGGGCTCTGAACTTGTTTAGGCTACTAAAACTTCCAACGTACACAGCCTCTCCTGCTTGAGCTGGCCAAAGTTCAACACAGAAATTGCAAACGTCGAGCGATTACTCTTACACTAAAGGTGCCAGCCCTGAATGCTGATGCTGGTCCTCATCTCCCACTGGTAACCTCTAAAACGAACAACAAACACTTGGGCTCCGAACTTGTTTAGGCTACTAAAACTTCCAACGTACACAGCCTCTCCTGCTCGAGCTGCCCAAAGTTCACCACCGAAATTGCGAACGTCCAGCGATTGCTCCTACACTAAAGGTGCCAGCCCTGAAAGCTGTTGCTGGTCCTCATCTCCCACTGGTAACCTCGAAAACGAACCACAAACACTTGGGCTCTGAACTTGTTTAGGCTACTAAAACTTCCAACGTACACAGCCTCTCCTGCTCAATCTGGACAAAGTTCAACACCGAAATTGCGAACGTCCAGCGATTGCTCCTACACTAAAGGTGCCAGCCCTGAATGCTGTTGCTGGTCCTCATCTCCCACTGGTAACCTCTAAAACCAACCACAAACACTTGGGCTCTGAACTTGTTTAGCCTACTAAAACTTCCAACGTACACAGCCTCTCCTGCTCGAGCTGCCCAAAGTTCAACACCGAAATTGCGAACGTCCAGCGATTGCTCCTACACTAAAGGTGACAGCCCTGAAAGCTGTTGCTGGTCCTCATCTCCCACTGGTAACCTCTAAAAGGAACCACAAACACTTGGGCTCTGAACTTGTTTAGCCTACTAAAACTTCCAACGTACACAGCCTCTCCTGCTCAATCTGGCCAAAGTTCAACACCGAAATTGCAAACGTCTAGCGATTACTCCTACACTAAAGGTGCCAGCCCTGAAAGCTCTTGCTGGTCCTCATCTCCCACTGGTAACCTCTAAAACCAACCACAAACACTTGGGCTCTGAACTTGTTTAGGCTACTAAAACCTCCAACGTACACAGCCTCTCCTGCTCGAGCTGGCCAAAGTTCAACACCGAAATTGAGAACGTCCAGCGATTGCTCCTACACTAAAGGTGCCAGCCCTGAATGTTGTTGCTCGTCCTCATCTCCCACTGGTAACCTCTAAAAGGAACAACAAACACTTGGGCTCTGAACTTGTTTAGGCTACTAAAACTTCCAAAGTACACAGCCTCTCCTCCTGCTCGAGCTGCCCAAAGTTCAACACCGAAATTGTGAACGTCCAGCGATTGCTCCTACACTAAAGGTGCCAGCCCCGAATGCTGTTGCTGGTCCTCATCTCCCACTGGTAACCTCTAAAATGAACCACAAACACTTGGGCTCTGAACTTGTTTAGCCTACTAAAACTTCCAACGTACACAGCCTCTCCTGCTCGAGCTGCCCAAAGTTCAACACCGAAATTGCGAACGTCCAGCGATTGCTCCTACACTAAAGGTGCCAGCCCTGAAAGCTGTTGCTGGTCCTCATCTCCCACTGGTAACCTCGAAAACGAACCACAAACACTTGGGCTCTGAACTTGTTTAGGCTACTAAAACTTCCAACGTACACAGCCTCTCCTGCTCGAGCTGGCCAAAGTTCAACACTGAAATCGCGAACATCCAGCGATTGCTCCTACACTAAAGGTGCCAGCCCTGAAAGCTGTTGCTGGTCCTCATCTCCCACTGGTAACCTCGAAAACGAACCACAAACACTTGGGCTCTGAACTTGTTTAGGCTACTAAAATTTCCAACGTACACATCCTCTCCTGCTCGAGCTGGCCAAAGTTCAACACCGAAATTGCAAACGTCCAGCGATTGCTCCTACACTAAAGGTGCCAGCCCTGAATGCTGTTGCTGGTCCTCATCTCCCACTGGTAACCTCGAAAACGAA
>NW_026777342.1:0-43055 GCF_030936135.1 Gavia stellata
TTGGACGTTCGCAATGTTGGTGTTGAGCTCTGGCCAGATTGAGCAGGAGAGGCTGTGTACGTTGGAAGTTTTAGTAGGCTAAACAAGTTCAGAGCCCAAGTGTTTGTGGTTCGTTTGAGAGGTTACCAGTGGGAGATGAGGACCAGCAAGAGCTTTCAGGGCTGGCACCTTTAGTGTAGGAGCAATCCCTGGACGTTCGCAATGTCGGTGTTGAGCTCTGGCCAGATTGAGCAGGAGAGGCTGTGTACGTTGGAAGTTTTAGTAGGCGAAACAAGTTCAGAGCCCAAGTGTTTGTGGTTCGTTTGAGAGGTTACCAGTGGGAGATGAGGAGCAGCAAGAGCTTTCAGGGCTGGCACCTTTAGTGTAGGAGCAATCCCTGGACGTTCGCAATGTCGGTGTTGAGCTCTGGCCAGATTGAGCAGGAGAGGCTGTGTACGTTGGAAGTTTTAGTAGGCTAAACAAGTTCAGAGCCCAAGTGTTTGTGGTTCGTTTGAGAGGTTACCAGTGGGAGATGAGGACCAGCAAGAGCTTTCAGGGCTGGCACCTTTAGTGTAGGAGCAATCCCTGGACGTTCGCAATGTCGGTGTTGAGCTCTGGCCAGATTGAGCAGGAGAGGCTGTGTACGTTGGAAGTTTTAGTAGGCTAAACAAGTTCAGAGCCCAAGTGTTTGTGGTTCGTTTGAGAGGTTACCAGTGGGAGATGAGGACCAGCAAGAGCTTTCAGGGCTGGCACCTTTAGTGTAGGAGCAATCCCTGGACGTTCGCAATGTCGGTGTTGAGCTCTGGCCAGATTGAGCAGGAGAGGCTGTGTACGTTGGAAGTTTTAGTAGGCTAAACAAGTTCAGAGCCCAAGTGTTTGTGGTTCGTTTGAGAGGTTACCAGTGGGAGATGTGGACCAGCAAGAGCTTTCAGGGCTGGCACCTTTAGTGTAGGAGCAATCCCTGGACGTTCGCAATGTCGGTGTTGAGCTCTGGCCAGATTGAGCAGGAGAGGCTGTGTACGTTGGAAGTTTTAGTAGGCTAAACAAGTTCAGAGCCCAAGTGTTTGTGGTTCGTTTGAGAGGTTACCAGTGGGAGATGAGGACCAGCAAGAGCTTTCAGGGCTGGCACCTTTAGTGTAGGAGCAATCGCTGGATGTTCGCAATGTCGGTGTTGAGCTCTGGCCAGATTGAGCAGGAGAGGCTGTGTACGTTGGAAGTTTTAGTAGGCTAAACAAGTTCAGAGCCCAAGTGTTTGTGGTTCGTTTGAGAGGTTACCAGTGGGAGATGAGGACCAGCAAGAGCTTTCAGGGCTGGCACCTTTAGTGTAGGAGCAATCCCTGGACGTTCGCAATTTCGGTGGTGAATTTTGGCCAGATTGAGCAGGAGAGGCTGTGTACGTTGGAAGTTTTAGCAGCCTAAACAAGTTCAGAGCCCAAGTGTTTGTGGTTCGTTTGAGAGGTTACCAGTTGGAGATGAGGACCAGCAAGAGCTTTCAGGGCTGGCACCTTTAGTGTAGGAGCAATCCCTGGACGTTCGCAATGTCGGTGTTGAGCTCTGGCCAGATTGAGCAGGAGAGGCTGTGTACGTTGGAAGTTTTAGTAGGCTAAACAAGTTCAGAGCCCAAGTGTTTGTGGTTCGTTTGAGAGGTTACCAGTGGGAGATGAGGACCAGCAAGAGCTTTCAGGGCTGGCACCTTTAGTGTAGGAGCAATCCCTGGACGTTCGCAATGTCGGTGTTGAGCTCTGGCCAGATTGAGCAGGAGAGGCTGTGTACGTTGGAAGTTTTAGTAGGCTAAACAAGTTCAGAGCCCAAGTGTTTGTGGTTCGTTTGAGAGGTTACCAGTGGGAGATGAGGACCAGCAAGAGCTTTCAGGGCTGGCACCTTTAGTGTAGGAGCAATCCCTGGACGTTCGCAATGTCGGTGTTGAGCTCTGGCCAGATTGAGCAGGAGAGGCTGTGTACGTTGGAAGTTTTAGTAGGCTAAACAAGTTCAGAGCCCAAGTGTTTGTGGTTCGTTTGAGAGGTTACCAGTGGGAGATGAGGACCAGCAAGAGCTTTCAGGGCTGGCACCTTTAGTGTAGGAGCAATCCCTGGACGTTCGCAATGTCGGTGTTGAGCTCTGGCCAGATTGAGCAGGAGAGGCTGTGTACGTTGGAAGTTTTAGTAGGCTAAACAAGTTGAGAGCCCAAGTGTTTGTGGTTCGTTTGAGAGGTTACCAGTGGGAGATGAGGACCAGCAAGAGCTTTCAGGGCTGGCACCTTTAGTGTAGGAGCAATCCCTGGACGTTCGCAATGTCGGTGTTGAGCTCTGGCCAGATTGAGCAGGAGAGGCTGTGTACGTTGGAAGTTTTAGTAGGCTAAACAAGTTCAGAGCCCAAGTGTTTGTGGTTCGTTTGAGAGGTTACCAGTGGGAGATGAGGACCAGCAAGAGCTTTCAGGGCTGGCACCTTTAGTGTAGGAGCAATCCCTGGACGTTCGCAATGTCGGTGTTGTGAGCTCTGGCCAGATTGAGCAGGAGAGGCTGTGTACGTTGGAAGTTTTAGTAGGCTAAACAAGTTCAGAGCCCAAGTGTTTGTGGTTCGTTTGAGAGGTTACCAGTGGGAGATGAGGACCAGCAAGAGCTTTCAGGGCTGGCACCTTTAGTGTAGGAGCAATCCCTGGACGTTCGCAATGTCGGTGTTGAGCTCTGGCCAGATTGAGCAGGAGAGGCTGTGTACGTTGGAAGTTTTAGTAGGCTAAACAAGTTCAGAGCCCAAGTGTTTGTGGTTCGTTTGAGAGGTTACCAGTGGGAGATGAGGACCAGCAAGAGCTTTCAGGGCTGGCACCTTTAGTGTAGGAGAAATCCCTGGACGTTCGCAATGTCGGTGTTGAGCTCTGGCCAGATTGAGCAGGAGAGGCTGTGTACGTTGGAAGTTTTAGTAGGCTAAACAAGTTCAGAGCCCAAGTGTTTGTGGTTCGTTTGAGAGGTTACCAGTGGGAGATGAGGACCAGCAAGAGCTTTCAGGGCTGGCACCTTTAGTGTAGGAGCAATCCCTGGACGTTCGCAATGTCGGTGTTGAGCTCTGGCCAGATTGAGCAGGAGAGGCTGTGTACGTTGGAAGTTTTAGTAGGCTAAACAAGTTCAGAGCCCAAGTGTTTGTGGTTCGTTTGAGAGGTTACCAGTGGGAGATGAGGACCAGCAAGAGCTTTCAGGGCTGGCACCTTTAGTGTAGGAGCAATCCCTGGACGTTCGCAATGTCGGTGTTGAGCTCTGGCCAGATTGAGCAGGAGAGGCTGTGTACGTTGGAAGTTTTAGTAGGCTAAACAAGTTCAGAGCCCAAGTGTTTGTGGTTCGTTTGAGAGGTTACCAGTGGGAGATGAGGACCAGCAAGAGCTTTCAGGGCTGGCTCCTTTAGTGTAGGAGCAATCCCTGGACGTTCGTAATTTCGTTGGTGAATTTTGGCCAGATTGAGGAGGAGAGGCTGTGTACGTTGGAAGTTTTAGCAGCCTAAACAAGTTCAGAGCCCAAGTGTTTGTGGTTCGTTTGAGAGGTTACCAGTGGGAGATGAGGACCAGCAAGAGCTTTCAGGGCTGGCACCTTTAGTGTAGGAGAAATCCCTGGACGTTCGCAATGTCGGTGTTGAGCTCTGGCCAGATTGAGCAGGAGAGGCTGTGTACGTTGGAAGTTTTAGTAGGCGAAACAAGTTCAGAGCCCAAGTGTTTGTGGTTCGTTTGAGAGGTTACCAGTGGGAGATGAGGACCAGCAAGAGCTTTCAGGGCTGGCACCTTTAGTGTAGGAGCAATCCCTGGACGTTCGCAATGTCGGTGTTGAGCTCTGGCCAGATTGAGCAGGAGAGGCTGTGTACGTTGGAAGTTTTAGTAGGCTAAACAAGTTCAGAGCCCAAGTGTTTGTGGTTCGTTTGAGAGGTTACCAGTGGGAGATGAGGACCAGCAAGAGCTTTCAGGGCTGGCACCTTTAGTGTAGGAGCAATCCCTGGACGTTCGCAATGTCGGTGTTGAGCTCTGGCCAGATTGAGCAGGAGAGGCTGTGTACGTTGGAAGTTTTAGTAGGCTAAACAAGTTCAGAGCCCAAGTGTTTGTGGTTCGTTTGAGAGGTTACCAGTGGGAGATGAGGACCAGCAAGAGCTTTCAGGGCTGGCACCTTTAGTGTAGGAGCAATCCCTGGACGTTCGCAATGTCGGTGTTGAGCTCTGGCCAGATTGAGCAGGAGAGGCTGTGTACGTTGGAAGTTTTAGTAGGCTAAACAAGTTCAGAGCCCAAGTGTTTGTGGTTCGTTTGAGAGGTTACCAGTGGGAGATGAGGACCAGCAAGAGCTTTCAGGGCTGGCACCTTTAGTGTAGGAGCAATCCCTGGACGTTCGCAATGTCGGTGTTGAGCTCTGGCCAGATTGAGCAGGAGAGGCTGTGTACGTTGGAAGTTTTAGTAGGCTAAACAAGTTCAGAGCCCAAGTGTTTGTGGTTCGTTTGAGAGGTTACCAGTGGGAGATGAGGACCAGCAAGAGCTTTCAGGGCTGGCACCTTTAGTGTAGGAGCAATCCCTGGACGTTCGCAATGTCGGTGTTGAGCTCTGGCCAGATTGAGCAGGAGAGGCTGTGTACGTTGGAAGTTTTAGTAGGCTAAACAAGTTCAGAGCCCAAGTGTTTGTGGTTCGTTTGAGAGGTTACCAGTGGGAGATGAGGACCAGCAAGAGCTTTCAGGGCTGGCACCTTTAGTGTAGGAGAAATCCCTGGACGTTCGCAATGTCGGTGTTGAGCTCTGGCCAGATTGAGCAGGAGAGGCTGTGTACGTTGGAAGTTTTAGTAGGCTAAACAAGTTCAGAGCCCAAGTGTTTGTGGTTCGTTTGAGAGGTTACCAGTGGGAGATGAGGACCAGCAAGAGCTTTCAGGGCTGGCACCTTTAGTGTAGGAGCAATCCCTGGACGTTCGCAATGTCGGTGTTGAGCTCTGGCCAGATTGAGCAGGAGAGGCTGTGTACGTTGGAAGTTTTAGTAGGCTAAACAAGTTCAGAGCCCAAGTGTTTGTGGTTCGTTTGAGAGGTTACCAGTGGGAGATGAGGACCAGCAAGAGCTTTCAGGGCTGGCACCTTTAGTGTAGGAGGAATCGCAGGACGTTCGCAATGTCGGTGTTGAGCTCTGGCCAGATTGAGCAGGAGAGGCTGTGTACGTTGGAAGTTTTAGTAGGCTAAACAAGTTCAGAGCCCAAGTGTTTGTGGTTCGTTTGAGAGGTTACCAGTGGGAGATGAGGACCAGCAAGAGCTTTCAGGGCTGACACCTTTAGTGTAGGAGCAATCCCTGGACGTTCGCAATGTCGGTGTTGAGCTCTGGCCAGATTGAGCAGGAGAGGCTGTGTACGTTGGAAGTTTTAGTAGGCTAAACAAGTTCAGAACCCAAGTGTTTGTGGTTCGTTTGAGAGGTTACCAGTGGGAGATGAGGACCAGCAAGAGCTTTCAGGGCTGGCACCTTTAGTGTAGGAGCAATCCCTGGACGTTCGTAATTTCGTTGGTGAATTTTGGCCAGATTGAGCAGGAGAGGCTGTGTACGTTGGAAGTTTTAGTAGGCTAAACAAGCTCAGAGCCCAAGTGTTTGTGGTTCGTTTGAGAGGTTACCAGTGGGAGATGAGGACCAGCAAGAGCTTTCAGGGCTGGCACCTTTAGTGTAGGAGCAATCCCTGGACGTTCGCAATTTCGGTGTTGAGCTCTGGCCAGATTGAGCAGGAGAGGCTGTGTACGTTGGAAGTTTTAGTAGGCTAAACAAGTTCAGAGCCCAAGTGTTTGTGGTTCGTTTGAGAGGTTACCAGTGGGAGATGAGGACCAGCAAGAGCTTTCAGGGCTGGCACCTTTAGTGTAGGAGCAATCCCTGGACGTTCGCAATGTCGGTGTTGAGCTCTGGCCAGATTGAGCAGGAGAGGCTGTGTACGTTGGAAGTTTTAGCAGCCTAAACAAGTTGAGAGCCCAAGTGTTTGTGGTTCGTTTGAGAGGTTACCAGTGGGAGATGAGGACCAGCAAGAGCTTTCAGGGCTGGCACCTTTAGTGTAGGAGCAATCCCTGGACGTTCGCAATGTCGGTGTTGAGCTCTGGCCAGATTGAGCAGGAGAGGCTGTGTACGTTGGAAGTTTTAGTAGGCTAAACAAGTTCAGAGCCCAAGTGTTTGTGGTTCGTTTGAGAGGTTACCAGTGGGAGATGAGGACCAGCAAGAGCTTTCAGGGCTGGCACCTTTAGTGTAGGAGCAATCCCTGGACGTTCGCAATGTCGGTGTTGAGCTCTGGCCAGATTGAGCAGGAGAGACTGTGTACGTTGGAAGTTTTAGTAGGCTAAACAAGTTCAGAGGCCAAGTGTTTGTGGTTCGTTTGAGAGGTTACCAGTGGGAGATGAGGACCAGCAAGAGCTTTCAGGGCTGGCACCTTTAGTGTAGGAGCAATCCCTGGACGTTCGCAATTTCGGTGTTGAGCTCTGGCCAGATTGAGCAGGAGAGGCTGTGTACGTTGGAAGTTTTAGTAGGCTAAACAAGTTCAGAGCCCAAGTGTTTGTGGTTCGTTTGAGAGGTTACCAGTGGGAGATGAGGACCAGCAAGAGCTTTCAGGGCTGGCACCTTTAGTGTAGGAGCAATCCCTGGACGTTCGCAATGTCGGTGTTGAGCTGTGGCCAGATTGAGCAGGAGAGGCTGTGTACGTTGGAAGTTTTAGTAGGCTAAACAAGTTCAGAGCCCAAGTGTTTGTGGTTCGTTTGAGAGGTTACCAGTGGGAGATGAGGACCAGCAAGAGCTTTCAGGGCTGGCACCTTTAGTGTAGGAGCAATCGCTGGACGTTCGCAATGTCGGTGTTGAGCTCTGGCCAGATTGAGCAGGAGAGGCTGTGTACGTTGGAAGTTTTAGTAGGCTAAACAAGTTCAGAGCCCAAGTGTTTGTGGTTCGTTTGAGAGGTTACCAGTGGGAGATGAGGACCAGCAAGAGCTTTCAGGGCTGGCACCTTTAGTGTAGGAGCAATCGCTGGACGTTCGCAATGTCGGTGTTGAGCTCTGGCCAGATTGAGCAGGAGAGGCTGTGTACGTTGGAAGTTTTAGTAGGCTAAACAAGTTCAGAGCCCAAGTGTTTGTGGTTCGTTTGAGAGGTTACCAGTGGGAGATGAGGACCAGCAAGAGCTTTCAGGGCTGGCACCTTTAGTGTAGGAGCAATCCCTGGACGTTCGCAATGTCGGTGTTGAGCTCTGGCCAGATTGAGCAGGAGAGGCTGTGTACGTTGGAAGTTTTAGTAGGCTAAACAAGTTCAGAGCCCAAGTGTTTGTGGTTCGTTTGAGAGGTTACCAGTGGGAGATGAGGACCAGCAAGAGCTTTCAGGGCTGGCACCTTTAGTGTAGGAGAAATCCCTGGACGTTCGCAATGTCGGTGTTGAGCTCTGGCCAGATTGAGCAGGAGAGGCTGTGTACGTTGGAAGTTTTAGTAGGCTAAACAAGTTCAGAGCCCAAGTGTTTGTGGTTCGTTTGAGAGGTTACCAGTGGGAGATGAGGACCAGCAAGAGCTTTCAGGGCTGGCACCTTTAGTGTAGGAGCAATCCCTGGACGTTCGCAATGTCGGTGTTGAGCTCTGGCCAGATTGAGCAGGAGAGGCTGTGTACGTTGGAAGTTTTAGTAGGCTAAACAAGTTCAGAGCCCAAGTGTTTGTGGTTCGTTTGAGAGGTTACCAGTGGGAGATGAGGAGCAGCAAGAGCTTTCAGGGCTGGCACCTTTAGTGTAGGAGCAATCCCTGGACGTTCGCAATGTCGGTGTTGAGCTCTGGCCAGATTGAGCAGGAGAGGCTGTGTACGTTGGAAGTTTTAGTAGGCTAAACAAGTTCAGAGCCCAAGTGTTTGTGGTTCGTTTGAGAGGTTACCAGTGGGAGATGAGGACCAGCAAGAGCTTTCAGGGCTGGCACCTTTAGTGTAGGAGCAATCCCTGGACGTTCGCAATGTCGGTGTTGAGCTCTGGCCAGATTGAGCAGGAGAGGCTGTGTACGTTGGAAGTTTTAGTAGGCTAAACAAGTTCAGAGCCCAAGTGTTTGTGGTTCGTTTGAGAGGTTACCAGTGGGAGATGAGGACCAGCAAGAGCTTTCAGGGCTGGCACCTTTAGTGTAGGAGCAATCCCTGGACGTTCGTAATTTCGTTGGTGAATTTTGGCCAGATTGAGCAGGAGAGGCTGTGTACGTTGGAAGTTTTAGTAGGCTAAACAAGTTCAGAGCCCAAGTGTTTGTGGTTCGTTTGAGAGGTTACCAGTGGGAGATGAGGACCAGCAAGAGCTTTCAGGGCTGGCACCTTTAGTGTAGGAGCAATCCCTGGACGTTCGCAATTTCGGTGTTGAGCTCTGGCCAGATTGAGCAGGAGAGGCTGTGTACGTTGGAAGTTTTAGTAGGCTAAACAAGTTCAGAGCCCAAGTGTTTGTGGTTCGTTTGAGAGGTTACCAGTGGGAGATGAGGACCAGCAAGAGCTTTCAGGGCTGGCACCTTTAGTGTAGGAGAAATCCCTGGACGTTCGCAATGTCGGTGTTGAGCTCTGGCCAGATTGAGCAGGAGAGGCTGTGTACGTTGGAAGTTTTAGTAGGCTAAACAAGTTCAGAGCCCAAGTGTTTGTGGTTCGTTTGAGAGGTTACCAGTGGGAGATGAGGACCAGCAAGAGCTTTCAGGGCTGGCACCTTTAGTGTAGGAGCAATCCCTGGACGTTCGCAATGTCGGTGTTGAGCTCTGGCCAGATTGAGCAGGAGAGGCTGTGTACGTTGGAAGTTTTAGTAGGCTAAACAAGTTCAGAGCCCAAGTGTTTGTGGTTCGTTTGAGAGGTTACCAGTGGGAGATGAGGACCAGCAAGAGCTTTCAGGGCTGGCACCTTTAGTGTAGGAGCAATCCCTGGACGTTCGCAATGTCGGTGTTGAGCTCTGGCCAGATTGAGCAGGAGAGGCTGTGTACGTTGGAAGTTTTAGTAGGCTAAACAAGTTCAGAGCCCAAGTGTTTGTGGTTCGTTTGAGAGGTTACCAGTGGGAGATGAGGACCAGCAAGAGCTTTCAGGGCTGGCACCTTTAGTGTAGGAGCAATCCCTGGACGTTCGCAATGTCGGTGTTGAGCTCTGGCCAGATTGAGCAGGAGAGGCTGTGTACGTTGGAAGTTTTAGTAGGCTAAACAAGTTCAGAGCCCAAGTGTTTGTGGTTCGTTTGAGAGGTTACCAGTGGGAGATGAGGACCAGCAAGAGCTTTCAGGGCTGGCACCTTTAGTGTAGGAGCAATCCCTGGACGTTCGTAATTTCGTTGGTGAATTTTGGCCAGATTGAGCAGGAGAGGCTGTGTACGTTGGAAGTTTTAGTAGGCTAAACAAGTTCAGAGCCCAAGTGTTTGTGGTTCGTTTGAGAGGTTACCAGTGGGAGATGAGGACCAGCAAGAGCTTTCAGGGCTGGCACCTTTAGTGTAGGAGCAATCCCTGGACGTTCGCAATTTCGGTGTTGAGCTCTGGCCAGATTGAGCAGGAGAGGCTGTGTACGTTGGAAGTTTTAGTAGGCTAAACAAGTTCAGAGCCCAAGTGTTTGTGGTTCGTTTGAGAGGTTACCAGTGGGAGATGAGGACCAGCAAGAGCTTTCAGGGCTGGCACCTTTAGTGTAGGAGCAATCCCTGGACGTTCGTAATTTCGTTGGTGAATTTTGGCCAGATTGAGCAGGAGAGGCTGTGTACGTTGGAAGTTTTAGCAGCCTAAAGAAGTTCAGAGCCCAAGTGTTTGTGGTTCGTTTGAGAGGTTACCAGTGGGAGATGAGGACCAGCAAGAGCTTTCAGGGCTGGCACCTTTAGTGTAGGAGCAATCCCTGGACGTTCGCAATTTCGGTGTTGAGCTCTGGCCAGATTGAGCAGGAGAGGCTGTGTACGTTGGAAGTTTTAGTAGGCTAAACAAGTTCAGAGCCCAAGTGTTTGTGGTTCGTTTGAGAGGTTACCAGTGGGAGATGAGGACCAGCAAGAGCTTTCAGGGCTGGCACCTTTAGTGTAGGAGCAATCCCTGGACGTTCGCAATGTCGGTGTTGAGCTCTGGCCAGATTGAGCAGGAGAGGCTGTGTACGTTGGAAGTTTTAGTAGGCTAAACAAGTTCAGAGCCCAAGTGTTTGTGGTTCGTTTGAGAGGTTACCAGTGGGAGATGAGGACCAGCAAGAGCTTTCAGGGCTGGCACCTTTAGTGTAGGAGCAATCCCTGGACGTTCGCAATGTCGGTGTTGAGCTCTGGCCAGATTGAGCAGGAGAGGCTGTGTACGTTGGAAGTTTTAGTAGGCTAAACAAGTTCAGAGCCCAAGTGTTTGTGGTTCGTTTGAGAGGTTACCAGTGGGAGATGAGGACCAGCAAGAGCTTTCAGGGCTGGCACCTTTAGTGTAGGAGCAATCCCTGGACGTTCGCAATGTCGGTGTTGAGCTCTGGCCAGATTGAGCAGGAGAGGCTGTGTACGTTGGAAGTTTTAGTAGGCTAAACAAGTTCAGAGCCCAAGTGTTTGTGGTTCGTTTGAGAGGTTACCAGTGGGAGATGAGGACCAGCAAGAGCTTTCAGGGCTGGCACCTTTAGTGTAGGAGCAATCCCTGGACGTTCGCAATGTCGGTGTTGAGCTCTGGCCAGATTGAGCAGGAGAGGCTGTGTACGTTGGAAGTTTTAGTAGGCTA
The DNA here is from genome assembly GCF_030936135.1 of Gavia stellata. Lineage (NCBI taxonomy): Eukaryota > Metazoa > Chordata > Aves > Gaviiformes > Gaviidae > Gavia > Gavia stellata. The sequence goes on from NW_026777342.1 coordinate 10,612, forward strand.
AACAAGTTCAGAGCCCAAGTGTTTGTGGTTCGTTTGAGAGGTTACCAGTGGGAGATGAGGACCAGCAAGAGCTTTCAGGGCTGGCACCTTTAGTGTAGGAGCAATCCCTGGACGTTCGTAATTTCGTTGGTGAATTTTGGCCAGATTGAGCAGGAGAGGCTGTGTACGTTGGAAGTTTTAGTAGGCTAAACAAGTTCAGAGCCCAAGTGTTTGTGGTTCGTTTGAGAGGTTACCAGTGGGAGATGAGGACCAGCAAGAGCTTTCAGGGCTGGCACCTTTAGTGTAGGAGCAATCCCTGGACGTTCGCAATTTCGGTGTTGAGCTCTGGCCAGATTGAGCAGGAGAGGCTGTGTACGTTGGAAGTTTTAGTAGGCTAAACAAGTTCAGAGCCCAAGTGTTTGTGGTTCGTTTGAGAGGTTACCAGTGGGAGATGAGGACCAGCAAGAGCTTTCAGGGCTGGCACCTTTAGTGTAGGAGCAATCCCTGGACGTTCGCAATGTCGGTGTTGAGCTCTGGCCAGATTGAGCAGGAGAGGCTGTGTACGTTGGAAGTTTTAGTAGGCTAAACAAGTTCAGAGGCCAAGTGTTTGTGGTTCGTTTGAGAGGTTACCAGTGGGAGATGAGGACCAGCAAGAGCTTTCAGGGCTGGCACCTTTAGTGTAGGAGCAATCCCTGGACGTTCGCAATGTCGGTGTTGAGCTCTGGCCAGATTGAGCAGGAGAGGCTGTGTACGTTGGAAGTTTTAGTAGGCTAAACAAGTTCAGAGCCCAAGTGTTTGTGGTTCGTTTGAGAGGTTACCAGTGGGAGATGAGGACCAGCAAGAGCTTTCAGGGCTGGCACCTTTAGTGTAGGAGCAATCCCTGGACGTTCGCAATGTCGGTGTTGAGCTCTGGCCAGATTGAGCAGGAGAGGCTGTGTACGTTGGAAGTTTTAGTAGGCTAAACAAGTTCAGAGCCCAAGTGTTTGTGGTTCGTTTGAGAGGTTACCAGTGGGAGATGAGGACCAGCAAGAGCTTTCAGGGCTGGCACCTTTAGTGTAGGAGCAATCCCTGGACGTTCGCAATGTCGGTGTTGAGCTCTGGCCAGATTGAGCAGGAGAGGCTGTGTACGTTGGAAGTTTTAGCAGCCTAAACAAGTTCAGAGCCCAAGTGTTTGTGGTTCGTTTGAGAGGTTACCAGTGGGAGATGAGGACCAGCAAGAGCTTTCAGGGCTGGCACCTTTGGTGTAGGAGCAATCCCTGGACGTTCGCAATGTCGGTGTTGAGCTCTGGCCAGATTGAGCAGGAGAGGCTGTGTACGTTGGAAGTTTTAGTAGGCTAAACAAGTTCAGAGCCCAAGTGTTTGTGGTTCGTTTGAGAGGTTACCAGTGGGAGATGAGGACCAGCAAGAGCTTTCAGGGCTGGCACCTTTAGTGTAGGAGCAATCCCTGGACGTTCGCAATGTCGGTGTTGAGCTCTGGCCAGATTGAGCAGGAGAGGCTGTGTACGTTGGAAGTTTTAGTAGGCTAAACAAGTTCAGAGCCCAAGTGTTTGTGGTTCGTTTGAGAGGTTACCAGTGGGAGATGAGGACCAGCAAGAGCTTTCAGGGCTGGCACCTTTGGTGTAGGAGCAATCCCTGGACGTTCGCAATGTCGGTGTTGAGCTCTGGCCAGATTGAGCAGGAGAGGCTGTGTACGTTGGAAGTTTTAGTAGGCTAAACAAGTTCAGAGCCCAAGTGTTTGTGGTTCGTTTGAGAGGTTACCAGTGGGAGATGAGGACCAGCAAGAGCTTTCAGGGCTGGCACCTTTAGTGTAGGAGCAATCCCTGGACGTTCGCAATGTCGGTGTTGAGCTCTGGCCAGATTGAGCAGGAGAGGCTGTGTACGTTGGAAGTTTTAGTAGGCTAAACAAGTTCAGAGCCCAAGTGTTTGTGGTTCGTTTGAGAGGTTACCAGTGGGAGATGAGGACCAGCAAGAGCTTTCAGGGCTGGCACCTTTAGTGTAGGAGCAATCCCTGGACGTTCGCAATGTCGGTGTTGAGCTCTGGCCAGATTGAGCAGGAGAGGCTGTGTACGTTGGAAGTTTTAGTAGGCTAAACAAGTTCAGAGCCCAAGTGTTTGTGGTTCGTTTGAGAGGTTACCAGTGGGAGATGAGGACCAGCAAGAGCTTTCAGGGCTGGCACCTTTAGTGTAGGAGCAATCCCTGGACGTTCGTAATTTCGTTGGTGAATTTTGGCCAGATTGAGCAGGAGAGGCTGTGTACGTTGGAAGTTTTAGTAGGCTAAACAAGTTCAGAGCCCAAGTGTTTGTGGTTCGTTTGAGAGGTTACCAGTGGGAGATGAGGACCAGCAAGAGCTTTCAGGGCTGGCACCTTTAGTGTAGGAGCAATCCCTGGACGTTCGCAATTTCGGTGTTGAGCTCTGGCCAGATTGAGCAGGAGAGGCTGTGTACGTTGGAAGTTTTAGTAGGCTAAACAAGTTCAGAGCCCAAGTGTTTGTGGTTCGTTTGAGAGGTTACCAGTGGGAGATGAGGACCAGCAAGAGCTTTCAGGGCTGGCACCTTTAGTGTAGGAGCAATCCCTGGACGTTCGTAATTTCGTTGGTGAATTTTGGCCAGATTGAGCAGGAGAGGCTGTGTACGATTGGAAGTTTTAGCAGCCTAAAGAAGTTCAGAGCCCAAGTGTTTGTGGTTCGTTTGAGAGGTTACCAGTGGGAGATGAGGACCAGCAAGAGCTTTCAGGGCTGGCACCTTTAGTGTAGGAGCAATCCCTGGACGTTCGCAATTTCGGTGTTGAGCTCTGGCCAGATTGAGCAGGAGAGGCTGTGTACGTTGGAAGTTTTAGTAGGCTAAACAAGTTCAGAGCCCAAGTGTTTGTGGTTCGTTTGAGAGGTTACCAGTGGGAGATGAGGACCAGCAAGAGCTTTCAGGGCTGGCACCTTTAGTGTAGGAGCAATCCCTGGACGTTCGCAATGTCGGTGTTGAGCTCTGGCCAGATTGAGCAGGAGAGGCTGTGTACGTTGGAAGTTTTAGTAGGCTAAACAAGTTCAGAGCCCAAGTGTTTGTGGTTCGTTTGAGAGGTTACCAGTGGGAGATGAGGACCAGCAAGAGCTTTCAGGGCTGGCACCTTTAGTGTAGGAGCAATCCCTGGACGTTCGCAATGTCGGTGTTGAGCTCTGGCCAGATTGAGCAGGAGAGGCTGTGTACGTTGGAAGTTTTAGTAGGCTAAACAAGTTCAGAGCCCAAGTGTTTGTGGTTCGTTTGAGAGGTTACCAGTGGGAGATGAGGACCAGCAAGAGCTTTCAGGGCTGGCACCTTTAGTGTAGGAGCAATCCCTGGACAGTTCGCAATGTCGGTGTTGAGCTCTGGCCAGATTGAGCAGGAGAGGCTGTGTACGTTGGAAGTTTTAGTAGGCTAAACAAGTTCAGAGCCCAAGTGTTTGTGGTTCGTTTGAGAGGTTACCAGTGGGAGATGAGGACCAGCAAGAGCTTTCAGGGCTGGCACCTTTAGTGTAGGAGCAATCCCTGGACGTTCGCAATGTCGGTGTTGAGCTCTGGCCAGATTGAGCAGGAGAGGCTGTGTACGTTGGAAGTTTTAGTAGGCTAAACAAGTTCAGAGCCCAAGTGTTTGTGGTTCGTTTGAGAGGTTACCAGTGGGAGATGAGGACCAGCAAGAGCTTTCAGGGCTGGCACCTTTAGTGTAGGAGCAATCCCTGGACGTTCGTAATTTCGTTGGTGAATTTTGGCCAGATTGAGCAGGAGAGGCTGTGTACGTTGGAAGTTTTAGTAGGCTAAACAAGTTCAGAGCCCAAGTGTTTGTGGTTCGTTTGAGAGGTTACCAGTGGGAGATGAGGACCAGCAAGAGCTTTCAGGGCTGGCACCTTTAGTGTAGGAGCAATCCCTGGACGTTCGCAATTTCGGTGTTGAGCTCTGGCCAGATTGAGCAGGAGAGGCTGTGTACGTTGGAAGTTTTAGTAGGCTAAACAAGTTCAGAGCCCAAGTGTTTGTGGTTCGTTTGAGAGGTTACCAGGTGGGAGATGAGGACCAGCAAGAGCTTTCAGGGCTGGCACCTTTAGTGTAGGAGCAATCCCTGGACGTTCGCAATGTCGTGTTGAGCTGTGGCCAGATTGAGCAGGAGAGGCTGTGTACGTTGGAAGTTTTAGTAGGCTAAACAAGTTCAGAGGCCAAGTGTTTGTGGTTCGTTTGAGAGGTTACCAGTGGGAGATGAGGAGCAGCAAGAGCTTTCAGGGCTGGGCACCTTTAGTGTAGGAGCAATCCCTGACGTTCGCAATGTCGGTGTTGAGCTCTGGCCAGATTGAGCAGGAGAGGCTGTGTACGTTGAGAAGTTTTAGTAGGCTAAACAAGTTCAGAGCCCAAGTGTTTGTGGTTCGTTTGAAGAGGTTACCAGTGGGAGATGAGACCAGCAAGAGCTTTCAGGGCTGGCACCTTTAGTGTAGGAGCAATCCCTGGACGTTCGCAATGTCGGTGTTGAGCTCTGGCCAGATTGAGCAGGAGAGGCTGTGTACGTTGGAAGTTTTAGTAGGCTAAACAAGTTCAGAGCCAAGTGTTTGTGTTCGTTTGAGAGGTTACCAGTGGAGATGAGGACCAGCAAGAGCTTTCAGGGGCTGGCACCTTTAGTGTAGGAGCAATCCCTGGACGTTCGCAATGTCGGTGTTGAGCTCTGGCCAGATTGAGCAGGAGAGGCTGTGTACGTTGGAAGTTTTAGCAGCCTAAACAAGTTCAGAGCCCAAGTGTTTGTGGTTCGTTGAGAGGTTACCAGTGGGAGATGAGGACCAGCAAGAGCTTTCAGGGCTGGCACCTTTGGTGTAGAGCAATCCTGGACGTTCGCAATGTCGGTGTTGAGCTCTGGCCAGATTGAGCAGGAGAGGCTGTGTACGTTGGAAGTTTTAGTAGGCTAAACAAGTTCAGAGCCCAAGTGTTTGTGGTTCGTTTGAGAGGTTACCAGTGGGAGATGAGGACCAGCAAGAGCTTTCAGGGCTGGCTACCTTTAGTGTAGGAGCAATCCCTGGACGTTCGCAATGTCGGTGTTGAGCTCTGGCCAGATTGAGCAGGAGAGGCTGTGTACGTTGGAAGTTTTAGTAGGCTAAACAAGTTCAGAGCCCAAGTGTTTGTGGTTCGTTTGAGAGGTTACCAGTGGAGATGAGGACCAGCAAGAGCTTTCAGGGCTGGCACCTTTGTGTAGGAGCAATCCCTGGACGTTCGCAATGTCGGTGTTGAGCTCTGGCCAGATTGAGCAGGAGAGGCTGTGTACGTTGGAAGTTTTAGTAGGCTAAACAAGTTCAGAGCCCAAGTGTTTGTGGTTCGTTTGAGAGGTTACCAGTGGGAGATGAGGACCAGCAAGAGCTTTCAGGGCTGGCACCTTTAGTGTATGGAGCAATCGCTGGACGTTCGCAATGTCGGTGTTGAGCTCTGGCCAGATTGAGCAGGAGAGGCTGTGTACGTTGGAAGTTTTAGTAGGCTAAACAAGTTCAGAGCCCAAGTGTTTGTGGTTCGTTTGAGAGGTTACCAGTGGGAGATGAGGACCAGCAAGAGCTTTCAGGGCTGGCACCTTTAGGTGTAGGAGCAATCCCTGGACGTTCGCAATGTCGGTGTTGAGCTCTGGCCAGATTGAGCAGGAGAGGCTGTGTACGTTGGAAGTTTTAGTAGGCTAAACAAGTTCAGAGCCCAAGTGTTTGTGGTTCGTTTGAGAGGTTACCAGTGGGAGATGAGGACCAGCAAGAGCTTTCAGGGCTGGCACCTTTAGTGTAGGAGCAATCCCTGGACGTTCGCAATGTCGGTGTTGAGCTCTGGCCAGATTGAGCAGGAGAGGCTGTGTACGTTGGAAGTTTTAGTAGGCTAAACAAGTTCAGAGCCCAAGTGTTTGTGGTTCGTTTGAGAGGTTACCAGTGGGAGATGAGGACCAGCAAGAGCTTTCAGGGCTGGCACCTTTAGTGTAGGAGCAATCGCTGGACGTTCGCAATGTCGTGTTGAGCTCTGGCCAGATTGAGCAGGAGAGGCTGTGTACGTTGGAAGTTTTAGTAGGCTAAACAAGTTCAGAGCCCAAGTGTTTGTGGTTCGTTTGAGAGGTTACCAGTGGGAGATGAGGACCAGCAAGAGCTTTCAGGGCTGGCACCTTTAGTGTAGGAGCAATCCCTGGACGTTCGCAATGTCGGTGTTGAGCTCTGGCCAGATTGAGCAGGAGAGGCTGTGTACGTTGGAAGTTTTAGTAGGCTAAACAAGTTCAGAGCCCAAGTGTTTGTGGTTCGTTTGAGAGGTTACCAGTGGGAGATGAGGACCAGCAAGAGCTTTCAGGGCTGGCACCTTTAGTGTAGGAGCAATCCCTGGACGTTCGCAATGTCGGTGTTGAGCTCTGGCCAGATTGAGCAGGAGAGGCTGTGTACGTTGGAAGTTTTAGTAGGCTAAACAAGTTCAGAGCCCAAGTGTTTGTGGTTCGTTTGAGAGGTTACCAGTGGGAGATGAGGACCAGCAAGAGCTTTCAGGGCTGGCACCTTTAGTGTAGGAGCAATCCCTGGACGTTCGCAATGTCGGTGTTGAGCTCTGGCCAGATTGAGCAGGAGAGGCTGTGTACGTTGGAAGTTTTAGTAGGCTAAACAAGTTCAGAGCCCAAGTGTTTGTGGTTCGTTTGAGAGGTTACCAGTGGGAGATGAGGACCAGCAAGAGCTTTCAGGGCTGGCACCTTTAGTGTAGGAGCAATCCTGGACGTTCGCAATGTCGGTGTTGAGCTCTGGCCAGATTGAGCAGGAGAGGCTGTGTACGTTGGAAGTTTTAGTAGGCTAAACAAGTTCAGAGCCCAAGTGTTTGTGGTTCGTTTGAGAGGTTACCAGTGGGAGATGAGGACCAGCAAGAGCTTTCAGGGCTGGCACCTTTAGTGTAGGAGCAATCCCTGGACGTTCGCAATGTCGGTGTTGAGCTCTGGCCAGATTGAGCAGGAGAGGCTGTGTACGTTGGAAGTTTTAGTAGGCTAAACAAGTTCAGAGCCAAGTGTTGTGGTTCGTTTGAGAGGTTACCAGTGGGAGATGAGGACCAGCAAGAGCTTTCAGGGCTGGCACCTTTAGTGTAGGAGCAATCCCTGGACGTTCGCAATGTCGGTGTTGAGCTCTGGCCAGATTGAGGCAGGAGAGGCTGTGTACGTTGGAAGTTTTAGTAGGCTAAACAAGTTCAGAGCCCAAGTGTTTGTGGTTCGTTTGAGAGGTTACCAGTGGGAGATGAGGACCAGCAAGAGCTTTCAGGGCTGGCACCTTTAGTGTAGGAGCAATCCCTGGACGTTCGCAATGTCGGTGTTGAGCTCTGGCCAGATTGAGCAGGAGAGGCTGTGTACGTTGGAAGTTTTAGCAGCCTAAACAAGTTCAGAGCCCAAGTGTTTGTGGTTCGTTTGAGAGGTTACCAGTGGGAGATGAGGAGCAGCAAGAGCTTTCAGGGCTGGCACCTTTAGTGTAGGAGCAATCCCTGGACGTTCGCAATGTCGGTGTTGAGCTCTGGCCAGATTGAGCAGGAGAGGCTGTGTACGTTGGAAGTTTTAGTAGGCTAAACAAGTTCAGAGGCCAAGTGTTTGTGGTTCGTTTGAGAGGTTACCAGTGGGAGATGAGGACCAGCAAGAGCTTTCAGGGCTGGCACCTTTAGTGTAGGAGCAATCCCTGGACGTTCGCAATGTCGGTGTTGAGCTCTGGCCAGATTGAGCAGGAGAGGCTGTGTACGTTGGAAGTTTTAGTAGGCTAAACAAGTTCAGAGCCCAAGTGTTTGTGGTTCGTTTGAGAGGTTACCAGTGGGAGATGAGGACCAGCAAGAGCTTTCAGGGCTGGCACCTTTAGTGTAGGAGCAATCCCTGGACGTTCGCAATGTCGGTGTTGAGCTCTGGCCAGATTGAGCAGGAGAGGCTGTGTACGTTGGAAGTTTTAGTAGCCTAAACAAGTTCAGAGCCCAAGTGTTTGTGGTTCGTTTGAGAGGTTACCAGTGGGAGATGAGGACCAGCAAGAGCTTTCAGGGCTGGCACCTTTAGTGTAGGAGCAATCCCTGGACGTTCGCAATGTCGGTGTTGAGCTCTGGCCAGATTGAGCAGGAGAGGCTGTGTACGTTGGAAGTTTTAGTAGGCTAAACAAGTTCAGAGCCCAAGTGTTTGTGGTTCGTTTGAGAGGTTACCAGTGGGAGATGAGGACCAGCAAGAGCTTTCAGGGCTGGCACCTTTAGTGTAGGAGCAATCCCTGGACGTTCGCAATGTCGGTGTTGAGCTCTGGCCAGATTGAGCAGGAGAGGCTGTGTACGTTGGAAGTTTTAGTAGGCTAAACAAGTTCAGAGCCCAAGTGTTTGTGGTTCGTTTGAGAGGTTACCAGTGGGAGATGAGGACCAGCAAGAGCTTTCAGGGCTGGCACCTTTAGTGTAGGAGCAATCCCTGGACGTTCGCAATGTCGGTGTTGAGCTCTGGCCAGATTGAGCAGGAGAGGCTGTGTACGTTGGAAGTTTTAGTAGGCTAAACAAGTTCAGAGCCCAAGTGTTTGTGGTTCGTTTGAGAGGTTACCAGTGGAGATGAGGACCAGCAAGAGCTTTCAGGGCTGGCACCTTTAGTGTAGGAGCAATCCCTGGACGTTCGCAATGTCGGTGTTGAGCTCTGGCCAGATTGAGCAGGAGAGGCTGTGTACGTTGGAAGTTTTAGTAGGCTAAACAAGTTCAGAGCCCAAGTGTTTGTGGTTCGTTTGAGAGGTTACCAGTGGGAGATGAGGACCAGCAAGAGCTTTCAGGGCTGGCACCTTTAGTGTAGGAGCAATCCCTGGACGTTCGCAATGTCGGTGTTGAGCTCTGGCCAGATTGAGCAGGAGAGGCTGTGTACGTTGGAAGTTTTAGTAGGCTAAACAAGTTCAGAGCCCAAGTGTTTGTGGTTCGTTTGAGAGGTTACCAGTGGGAGATGAGGACCAGCAAGAGCTTTCAGGGCTGGCACCTTTAGTGTAGGAGCAATCCCTGGACGTTCGCAATGTCGGTGTTGAGCTCTGGCCAGATTGAGCAGGAGAGGCTGTGTACGTTGGAAGTTTTAGTAGGCTAAACAAGTTCAGAGCCCAAGTGTTTGTGGTTCGTTTGAGAGGTTACCAGTGGGAGATGAGGACCAGCAAGAGCTTTCAGGGCTGGCACCTTTAGTGTAGGAGCAATCCCTGGACGTTCGCAATGTCGGTGTTGAGCTCTGGCCAGATTGAGCAGGAGAGGCTGTGTACGTTGGAAGTTTTAGTAGGCTAAACAAGTTCAGAGCCCAAGTGTTTGTGGTTCGTTTGAGAGGTTACCAGTGGGAGATGAGGACCAGCAAGAGCTTTCAGGGCTGGCACCTTTAGTGTAGGAGCAATCCCTGACGTTCGCAATGTCGGTGTTGAGCTCTGGCCAGATTGAGCAGGAGAGGCTGTGTACGTTGGAAGTTTTAGTAGGCTAAACAAGTTCAGAGCCCAAGTGTTTGTGGTTCGTTTGAGAGGTTACCAGTGGGAGATGAGGACCAGCAAGAGCTTTCAGGGCTGGCACCTTTAGTGTAGGAGCAATCCCTGGACGTTCGCAATGTCGGTGTTGAGCTCTGGCCAGATTGAGCAGGAGAGGCTGTGTACGTTGGAAGTTTTAGTAGGCTAAACAAGTTCAGAGCCCAAGTGTTTGTGGTTCGTTTGAGAGGTTACCAGTGGGAGATGAGGACCAGCAAGAGCTTTCAGGGCTGGCACCTTTAGTGTAGGAGCAATCCCTGGACGTTCGCAATGTCGGTGTTGAGCTCTGGCCAGATTGAGCAGGAGAGGCTGTGTACGTTGGAAGTTTTAGTAGGCTAAACAAGTTCAGAGCCCAAGTGTTTGTGGTTCGTTTGAGAGGTTACCAGTGGGAGATGAGGACCAGCAAGAGCTTTCAGGGCTGGCACCTTTAGTGTAGGAGCAATCCCTGGACGTTCGCAATGTCGGTGTTGAGCTCTGGCCAGATTGAGCAGGAGGGGATGTGTACGTTGGAAGTTTTAGCAGCCTAAACAAGTTCAGAGCCCAAGTGTTTGTGGTTCGTTTGAGAGGTTACCAGTGGGAGATGAGGACCAGCAAGAGCTTTCAGGGCTGGCACCTTTAGTGTAGGAGAAATCCCTGGACGTTCGCAATGTCGGTGTTGAGCTCTGGCCAGATTGAGCAGGAGAGGCTGTGTACGTTGGAAGTTTTAGTAGGCTAAACAAGTTCAGAGCCCAAGTGTTTGTGGTTCGTTTGAGAGGTTACCAGTGGGAGATGAGGACCAGCAAGAGCTTTCAGGGCTGGCACCTTTAGTGTAGGGAGCAATCCCTGGACGTTCGCAATGTCGGTGTTGAGCTCTGGCCAGATTGAGCAGGAGAGGCTGTGTACGTTGGAAGTTTTAGCAGCCTAAACAAGTTCAGAGCCCAAGTGTTTGTGGTTCGTTTGAGAGGTTACCAGTGGGAGATGAGGACCAGCAAGAGCTTTCAGGGCTGGCACCTTTAGTGTAGGAGCAATCCCTGGACGTTCGCAATGTCGGTGTTGAGCTCTGGCCAGATTGAGCAGGAGAGGCTGTGTACGTTGGAAGTTTTAGTAGGCTAAACAAGTTGAGAGCCCAAGTGTTTGTGGTTCGTTTGAGAGGTTACCAGTGGGAGATGAGGAGCAGCAAGAGCTTTCAGGGCTGGCACCTTTAGTGTAGGAGCAATCCCTGGACGTTCGCAATGTCAGTGTTGAGCTAGGCCAGATTGAGCAGGAGAGGCTGTGTACGTTGGAAGTTTTAGTAGGCGAAACAAGTTCAGAGCCCAAGTGTTTGTGGTTCGTTTGAGAGGTTACCAGTGGGAGATGAGGACCAGCAAGAGCTTTCAGGGCTGGCACCTTTAGTGTAGGAGCAATCGCTGGACGTTCGCAATGTCGGTGTTGAGCTCTGGCCAGATTGAGCAGGAGAGGCTGTGTACGTTGGAAGTTTTAGTAGGCGAAACAAGTTCAGAGCCCAAGTGTTTGTGGTTCGTTTGAGAGGTTACCAGTGGGAGATGAGGACCAGCAAGAGCTTTCAGGGCTGGCACCTTTAGTGTAGGAGCAATCCCTGGACGTTCGCAATTTCGGTGTTGAGCTCTGGCCAGATTGAGCAGGAGAGGCTGTGTACGTTGGAAGTTTTAGTAGGCGAAACAAGTTCAGAGCCCAAGTGTTTGTGGTTCGTTTGAGAGGTTACCAGTGGGAGATGAGGACCAGCAAGAGCTTTCAGGGCTGGCACCTTTAGTGTAGGAGCAATCCCTGGACGTTCGCAATTTCGGTGTTGAGGTCTGGCCAGATTGAGCAGGAGAGGCTGTGTACGTTGGAAGTTTTAGTAGGCTAAACAAGTTCAGAGCCCAAGTGTTTGTGGTTCGTTTGAGAGGTTACCAGCGGGAGATGAGGACCAGCAAGAGCTTTCAGGGCTGGCCCCTTTAGTGTAGGAGCAATCGCTGGACGTTCGCAATTTCGTTGGTGAATTTTGGGCGGATTGAGCAGGAGAGGCTGTGTACGTTGGAAGTTTTAGTAGGCTAAACAAGTTCAGAGCCCAAGTGTTTGTGGTTCGTTTGAGAGGTTACCAGTGGGAGATGAGGACCAGCAAGAGCTTTCAGGGCTGGCACCTTTAGTGTAGGAGCAATCGCTGGACGTTCGCAATTTCGGTGTTGAGCTCTGGCCAGATTGAGCAGGAGAGGCTGTGTACGTTGGAAGTTTTAGTAGGCTAAACAAGTTCAGAGCCCAAGTGTTTGTGGTTCGTTTGAGAGGTTACCAGTGGGAGATGAGGACCAGCAAGAGCTTTCAGGGCTGGCACCTTTAGTGTAGGAGCAATCGCTGGACGTTCGCAATTTCGGTGTTGAGCTCTGGCCAGATTGAGCAGGGGAGGCTGTGTACGTTGGAAGTTTTAGTAGGCTAAACAAGTTCAGAGCCCAAGTGTTTGTGGTTCGTTTGAGAGGTTACCAGTGGGAGATGAGGACCAGCAAGAGCTTTCAGGGCTGGCACCTTTAGTGTAGGAGCAATCCCTGGACGTTCGCAATTTCGGTGTTGAGCTCTGGCCAGATTGAGCAGGAGAGGCTGTGTACGTTGGAAGTTTTAGTAGGCTAAACAAGTTCAGAGCCCAAGTGTTTGTGGTTCGTTTGAGAGGTTACCAGTGGGAGATGAGGACCAGCAAGAGCTTTCAGGGCTGGCACCTTTAGTGTAGGAGCAATCGCTGGACGTTCGCAATTTCGGAGTTGAGCTCTGGCCAGATTGAGCAGGAGAGGCTGTGTACGTTGGAAGTTTTAGTAGGCTAAACAAGTTCAGAGCCCAAGTGTTTGTGGTTCGTTTGAGAGGTTACCAGTGGGAGATGAGGACCAGCAAGAGCTTTCAGGGCTGGCACCTTTAGTGTAGGAGCAATCGCTGGACGTTCGCAATGTCGGTGTTGAGCTCTGGCCAGATTGAGCAGGAGAGGCTGTGTACGTTGGAAGTTTTAGTAGGCTAAACAAGTTCAGAGCCCAAGTGTTTGTGGTTCGTTTGAGAGGTTACCAGTGGGAGATGAGGACCAGCAAGAGCTTTCAGGGCTGGCACCTTTAGTGTAGGAGTAATCCCTGGACGTTCGCAATGTCAGTGTTGAGCTCTGGCCAGATTGAGCAGGAGAGGCTGTGTACTTTGGAAGTTTTAGTAGGCTAAACAAGTTCAGAGCCCAAGTGTTTGTGGTTCGTTTGAGAGGTTACCAGTGGGAGATGAGGACCAGCAAGAGCTTTCAGGGCTGGCACCTTTAGTGTAGGAGCAATCGCTGGACGTTCGCAATTTCGGTGTTGAGCTCTGGCCAGATTGAGCAGGAGAGGCTGTGTACGTTGGAAGTTTTAGTAGGCTAAACAAGTTCAGAGGCCAAGTGTTTGTGGTTCGTTTGAGAGGTTACCAGTGGGAGATGAGGACCAGCAAGAGCTTTCAGGGCTGGCACCTTTAGTGTAGGAGCAATCGCTGGACGTTCGCAATGTCGGTGTTGAGCTCTGGCCAGATTGAGCAGGAGAGGCTGTGTACGTTGGAAGTTTTAGTAGGCGAAACAAGTTCAGAGCCCAAGTGTTTGTGGTTCGTTTGAGAGGTTACCAGTGGGAGATGAGGACCAGCAAGAGCTTTCAGGGCTGGCACCTTTAGTGTAGGAGCAATCGCTGGACGTTCGCAATTTCGTTGGTGAATTTTGGGCGGATTGAGCAGGAGAGGCTGTGTACGTTGGAAGTTTTAGTAGGCTAAACAAGTTCAGAGCCCAAGTGTTTGTGGTTCGTTTGAGAGGTTACCAGTGGAGATGAGGACCAGCAAGAGCTTTCAGGGCTGGCACCTTTAGTGTAGGAGCAATCCCTGGACGTTCACAATTTCGGTGTTGAGCTCTGGCCAGATTGAGCAGGAGAGGCTGTGTACGTTGGAAGTTTTAGTAGGCTAAACAAGTTCAGAGCCCAAGTGTTTGTGGTTCGTTTGAGAGGTTACCAGTGGGAGATGAGGACCAGCAAGAGCTTTCAGGGCTGGCACCTTTAGTGTAGGAGCAATCGCTGGACGTTCGCAATTTCGGTGTTGAGCTCTGGCCAGATTGAGCAGGGGAGGCTGTGTACGTTGGAAGTTTTAGTAGGCTAAACAAGTTCAGAGGCCAAGTGTTTGTGGTTCGTTTGAGAGGTTACCAGTGGGAGATGAGGACCAGCAAGAGCTTTCAGGGCTGGCACCTTTAGTGTAGGAGCAATCGCTGGACGTTCGCAATTTCGTTGCTGAATTTTGGGCAGATTGAGCAGGAGAGGCTGTGTACGTTGGAAGTTTTAGTAGGCTAAACAAGTTCAGAGCCCAAGTGTTTGTTGTTCGTTTGAGAGGTTACCAGTGGGAGATGAGGACCAGCAAGAGCTTTCAGGGCTGGCACCTTTAGTGTAGGAGCAATCGCTGGACGTTCGCAATGTCGGTGTTGAGCTCTGGCCAGATTGAGCAGGAGAGGCTGTGTACGTTGGAAGTTTTAGTAGGCTAAACAAGTTCAGAGCCCAAGTGTTTGTGGTTCGTTTGAGAGGTTACCAGTGGGAGATGAGGACCAGCAAGAGCTTTCAGGGCTGGCACCTTTAGTGTAGGAGCAATCGCTGGACGTTCGCAATGTCGGTGTTGAGCTCTGGCCAGATTGAGCAGGAGAGGCTGTGTACGTTGGAAGTTTTAGTAGGCTAAACAAGTTCAGAGCCCAAGTGTTTGTGGTTCGTTTGAGAGGTTACCAGTGGGAGATGAGGACCAGCAAGAGCTTTCAGGGCTGGCACCTTTAGTGTAGGAGCAATCGCTGGACGTTCGCAATGTCGGTGTTGAGCTCTGGCCAGATTGAGCAGGGGAGGCTGTGTACGTTGGAAGTTTTAGTAGGCTAAACAAGTTCAGAGGCCAAGTGTTTGTGGTTCGTTTGAGAGGTTACCAGTGGGAGATGAGGACCAGCAAGAGCTTTCAGGGCTGGCACCTTTAGTGTAGGAGCAATCGCTGGACGTTCGCAATTTCGTTGCTGAATTTTGGGCAGATTGAGCAGGAGAGGCTGTGTACGTTGGAAGTTTTAGTAGGCTAAACAAGTTCAGAGCCCAAGTGTTTGTTGTTCGTTTGAGAGGTTACCAGTGGGAGATGAGGACCAGCAAGAGCTTTCAGGGCTGGCACCTTTAGTGTAGGAGCAATCCCTGGACGTTCGCAATGTCGGTGTTGAGCTCTGGCCAGATTGAGCAGGAGAGGCTGTGTACGTTGGAAGTTTTAGTAGGCTAAACAAGTTCAGAGCCCAAGTGTTTGTGGTTCGTTTGAGAGGTTACCAGTGGGAGATGAGGACCAGCAAGAGCTTTCAGGGCTGGCACCTTTAGTGTAGGAGCAATCGCTGGACGTTCGCAATGTCGGTGTTGAGCTCTGGCCAGATTGAGCAGGAGAGGCTGTGTACGTTGGAAGTTTTAGTAGGCTAAACAAGTTCAGAGCCCAAGTGTTTGTGGTTCGTTTGAGAGGTTACCAGTGGGAGATGAGGACCAGCAAGAGCTTTCAGGGCTGGCACCTTTAGTGTAGGAGCAATCGCTGGACGTTCGCAATGTCGGTGTTGAGCTCTGGCCAGATTGAGCAGGAGAGGCTGTGTACGTTGGAAGTTTTAGTAGGCGAAACAAGTTCAGAGGCCAAGTGTTTGTGGTTCGTTTGAGAGGTTACCAGTGGGAGATGAGGACCAGCAAGAGCTTTCAGGGCTGGCACCTTTAGTGTAGGAGCAATCCCTGGACGTTCGCAATTTCGTTGGTGAATTTTGGGCGGATTGAGCAGGAGAGGCTGTGTACGTTGGAAGTTTTAGTAGGCTAAACAAGTTCAGAGCCCAAGTGTTTGTGGTTCGTTTGAGAGGTTACCAGTGGGAGATGAGGACCAGCAAGAGCTTTCAGGGCTGGCACCTTTAGTGTAGGAGCAATCGCTGGACGTTCGCAATTTCGGTGTTGAGCTCTGGCCAGATTGAGCAGGAGAGGCTGTGTACGTTGGAAGTTTTAGTAGGCTAAACAAGTTCAGAGCCCAAGTGTTTGTGGTTCGTTTGAGAGGTTACCAGTGGGAGATGAGGACCAGCAAGAGCTTTCAGGGCTGGCACCTTTAGTGTAGGAGCAATCGCTGGACGTTCGCAATTTCGGTGTTGAGCTCTGGCCAGATTGAGCAGGAGAGGCTGTGTACGTTGGAAGTTTTAGTAGGCTAAACAAGTTCAGAGGCCAAGTGTTTGTGGTTCGTTTGAGAGGTTACCAGTGGGAGATGAGGACCAGCAAGAGCTTTCAGGGCTGGCACCTTTAGTGTAGGAGCAATCCCTGGACGTTCGCAATTTCGGAGTTGAGCTCTGGCCAGATTGAGCAGGAGAGGCTGCGTACGTTGGAAGTTTTAGTAGGCTAAACAAGTTCAGAGCCCAAGTGTTTGTGGTTCGTTTGAGAGGTTACCAGTGGGAGATGAGGACCAGCAAGAGCTTTCAGGGCTGGCACCTTTAGTGTAGGAGCAATCGCTGGACGTTCGCAATTTCGGAGTTGAATTTTGGCCAGATTGAGCAGGAGAGGATGTGTACGCTGGAAGTTTTAGCAGCCTAAACAAGTTCAGAGGCCAAGTGTTTGTGGTTCGTTTGAGAGGTTACCAGTGGGAGATGAGGACCAGCAAGAGCTTTCAGGGCTGGCACCTTTAGTGTAGGAGCAATCGCTGGACGTTCGTAATTTCGGTGTTGAGCTCTGGCCAGATTGAGCAGGAGAGGCTGTGTACGTTGGAAGTTTTAGTAGGCTAAACAAGTTCAGAGCCCAAGTGGTTGTGGTTCGTTTGAGAGGTTACCAGTGGGAGATGAGGACCAGCAAGAGCTTTCAGGGCGGGCACCTTTAGTGTAGGAGCAATCGCTGGACGTTCGCAATTTCGGTGTTGAGCTCTGGCCAGATTGAGCAGGAGAGGCTGTATACGTTGGAAGTTTTAGTAGGCGAAACAAGTTCAGAGGCCAAGTGTTTGTGGTTCGTTTGAGAGGTTACCAGTGGGAGATGAGGACCAGCAAGAGCTTTCAGGGCTGGCACCTTTAGTGTAGGAGCAATCGCTGGACGTTCGCAATGTCGGTGTTGAGCTCTGGCCAGATTGAGCAGGAGAGGCTGTGTACGTTGGAAGTTTTAGTAGGCTAAACAAGTTCAGAGCCCAAGTGTTTGTGGTTCGTTTGAGAGGTTACCAGTGGGAGATGAGGACCAGCAAGAGCTTTCAGGGCTGGCACCTTTAGTGTAGGAGCAATCGCTGGACGTTCGCAATGTCGGTGTTGAGCTCTGGCCAGATTGAGCAGGAGAGGCTGTGTACGTTGGAAGTTTTAGTAGGCTAAACAAGTTCAGAGCCCAAGTGTTTGTGGTTCGTTTGAGAGGTTACCAGTGGGAGATGAGGACCAGCAAGAGCTTTCAGGGCTGGCACCTTTAGTGTAGGAGCAATCGCGGGACGTTCGCAATTTCGGTGTTGAGCTCTGGCCAGATTGAGCAGGAGAGGCTGTGTACGTTGGAAGTTTTAGTAGGCTAAACAAGTTCAGAGCCCAAGTGTTTGTGGTTCGTTTGAGAGGTTACCAGTGGGAGATGAGGACCAGCAAGAGCTTTCAGGGCTGGCACCTTTAGTGTAGGAGCAATCGCTGGACGTTCGCAATGTCGGTGTTGAGCTCTGGCCAGATTGAGCAGGAGAGGCTGTGTACGTTGGAAGTTTTAGTAGGCTAAACAAGTTCAGAGCCCAAGTGTTTGTGGTTCGTTTGAGAGGTTACCAGTGGGAGATGAGGACCAGCAAGAGCTTTCAGGGCTGGCACCTTTAGTGTAGGAGCAATCGCTGGACGTTCGCAATTTCGGTGTTGAGCTCTGGCCAGATTGAGCAGGAGAGGCTGTGTACGTTGGAAGTTTTAGTAGGCGAAACAAGTTCAGAGGCCAAGTGTTTGTGGTTCGTTTGAGAGGTTACCAGTGGGAGATGAGGACCAGCAAGAGCTTTCAGGGCTGGCACCTTTAGTGTAGGAGCAATCGCTGGACGTTCGCAATTTCGTTGGTGAATTTTGGGCAGATTGAGCAGGAGAGGCTGTGTACGTTGGAAGTTTTAGTAGGCTAAACAAGTTCAGAGCCCAAGTGTTTGTGGTTCGTTTGAGAGGTTACCAGTGGGAGATGAGGACCAGCAAGAGCTTTCAGGGCTGGCACCTTTAGTGTAGGAGCAATCCCTGGACGTTCGCAATTTCGGTGTTGAGCTCTGGCCAGATTGAGCAGGAGAGGCTGTGTACGTTGGAAGTTTTAGTAGGCGAAACAAGTTCAGAGGCCAAGTGTTTGTGGTTCGTTTGAGAGGTTACCAGTGGGAGATGAGGACCAGCAAGAGCTTTCAGGGCTGGCACCTTTAGTGTAGGAGCAATCCCTGGACGTTCGCAATGTCGGTGTTGAGCTCTGGCCAGATTGAGCAGGAGAGGCTGTGTACGTTGGAAGTTTTAGTAGGCTAAACAAGTTCAGAGGCCAAGTGTTTGTGGTTCGTTTGAGAGGTTACCAGTGGGAGATGAGGACCAGCAAGAGCTTTCAGGGCTGGCACCTTTAGTGTAGGAGCAATCGCTGGACGTTCGCAATGTCGGTGTTGAGCTCTGGCCAGATTGAGCAGGAGAGGCTGTGTACGTTGGAAGTTTTAGTAGGCGAAACAAGTTCAGAGCCCAAGTGTTTGTGGTTCGTTTGAGAGGTTACCAGTGGGAGATGAGGACCAGCAAGAGCTTTCAGGGCTGGCACCTTTAGTGTAGGAGCAATCGCTGGACGTTCGCAATTTCGTTGGTGAATTTTGGGCGGATTGAGCAGGAGAGGCTGTGTACGTTGGAAGTTTTAGTAGGCGAAACAAGTTCAGAGCCCAAGTGTTTGTGGTTCGTTTGAGAGGTTACCAGTGGGAGATGAGGACCAGCAAGAGCTTTCAGGGCTGGCACCTTTAGTGTAGGAGCAATCGCTGGACGTTCACAATTTCGGTGTTGAGCTCTGGCCAGATTGAGCAGGAGAGGCTGTGTACGTTGGAAGTTTTAGTAGGCTAAACAAGTTCAGAGCCCAAGTGTTTGTGGTTCGTTTGAGAGGTTACCAGTGGGAGATGAGGACCAGCAAGAGCTTTCAGGGCTGGCACCTTTAGTGTAGGAGCAATCGCTGGACGTTCGCAATTTCGGAGTTGAATTTTGGCCAGATTGAGCAGGAGAGGATGTGTACGCTGGAAGTTTTAGCAGCCTAAACAAGTTCAGAGGCCAAGTGTTTGTGGTTCGTTTGAGAGGTTACCAGTGGGAGATGAGGACCAGCAAGAGCTTTCAGGGCTGGCACCTTTAGTGTAGGAGCAATCGCTGGACGTTCGTAATTTCGGTGTTGAGCTCTGGCCAGATTGAGCAGGAGAGGCTGTGTACGTTGGAAGTTTTAGTAGGCTAAACAAGTTCAGAGCCCAAGTGTTTGTGGTTCGTTTGAGAGGTTACCAGTGGGAGATGAGGACCAGCAAGAGCTTTCAGGGCGGGCACCTTTAGTGTAGGAGCAATCGCTGGACGTTCGCAATTTCGGTGTTGAGCTCTGGCCAGATTGAGCAGGAGAGGCTGTATACGTTGGAAGTTTTAGTAGGCGAAACAAGTTCAGAGGCCAAGTGTTTGTGGTTCGTTTGAGAGGTTACCAGTGGGAGATGAGGACCAGCAAGAGCTTTCAGGGCTGGCACCTTTAGTGTAGGAGCAATCGCTGGACGTTCGCAATGTCGGTGTTGAGCTCTGGCCAGATTGAGCAGGAGAGGCTGTGTACGTTGGAAGTTTTAGTAGGCTAAACAAGTTCAGAGCCCAAGTGTTTGTGGTTCGTTTGAGAGGTTACCAGTGGGAGATGACGACCAGCAAGAGCTTTCAGGGCTGGCACCTTTAGTGTAGGAGCAATCGCTGGACGTTCGCAATGTCGGTGTTGAGCTCTGGCCAGATTGAGCAGGAGAGGCTGTGTACGTTGGAAGTTTTAGTAGGCTAAACAAGTTCAGAGCCCAAGTGTTTGTGGTTCGTTTGAGAGGTTACCAGTGGGAGATGAGGACCAGCAAGAGCTTTCAGGGCTGGCACCTTTAGTGTAGGAGCAATCGCGGGACGTTCGCAATTTCGGTGTTGAGCTCTGGCCAGATTGAGCAGGAGAGGCTGTGTACGTTGGAAGTTTTAGTAGGCTAAACAAGTTCAGAGCCCAAGTGTTTGTGGTTCGTTTGAGAGGTTACCAGTGGGAGATGAGGACCAGCAAGAGCTTTCAGGGCTGGCACCTTTAGTGTAGGAGCAATCGCTGGACGTTCGCAATGTCGGTGTTGAGCTCTGGCCAGATTGAGCAGGAGAGGCTGTGTACGTTGGAAGTTTTAGTAGGCTAAACAAGTTCAGAGCCCAAGTGTTTGTGGTTCGTTTGAGAGGTTACCAGTGGGAGATGAGGACCAGCAAGAGCTTTCAGGGCTGGCACCTTTAGTGTAGGAGCAATCGCTGGACGTTCGCAATTTCGGTGTTGAGCTCTGGCCAGATTGAGCAGGAGAGGCTGTGTACGTTGGAAGTTTTAGTAGGCGAAACAAGTTCAGAGCCCAAGTGTTTGTGGTTCGTTTGAGAGGTTACCAGTGGGAGATGAGGACCAGCAAGAGCTTTCAGGGCTGGCACCTTTAGTGTAGGAGCAATCGCTGGACGTTCGCAATTTCGTTGCTGAATTTTGGGCAGATTGAGCAGGAGAGGCTGTGTACGTTGGAAGTTTTAGTAGGCTAAACAAGTTCAGAGCCCAAGTGTTTGTGGTTCGTTTGAGAGGTTACCAGTGGGAGATGAGGACCAGCAAGAGCTTTCAGGGCTGGCACCTTTAGTGTAGGAGCAATCCCTGGACGTTCGCAATTTCGGTGTTGAGCTCTGGCCAGATTGAGCAGGAGAGGCTGTGTACGTTGGAAGTTTTAGTAGGCTAAACAAGTTCAGAGGCCAAGTGTTTGTGGTTCGTTTGAGAGGTTACCAGTGGGAGATGAGGACCAGCAAGAGCTTTCAGGGCTGGCACCTTTAGTGTAGGAGCAATCCCTGGACGTTCGCAATGTCGGTGTTGAGCTCTGGCCAGATTGAGCAGGAGAGGCTGTGTACGTTGGAAGTTTTAGTAGGCTAAACAAGTTCAGAGCCCAAGTGTTTGTGGTTCGTTTGAGAGGTTACCAGTGGGAGATGAGGACCAGCAAGAGCTTTCAGGGCTGGCACCTTTAGTGTAGGAGCAATCGCTGGACGTTCGCAATGTCGGTGTTGAGCTCTGGCCAGATTGAGCAGGAGAGGCTGTGTACGTTGGAAGTTTTAGTAGGCGAAACAAGTTCAGAGCCCAAGTGTTTGTGGTTCGTTTGAGAGGTTACCAGTGGGAGATGAGGACCAGCAAGAGCTTTCAGGGCTGGCACCTTTAGTGTAGGAGCAATCGCTGGACGTTCGCAATTTCGTTGGTGAATTTTGGGCAGATTGAGCAGGAGAGGCTGTGTACGTTGGAAGTTTTAGTAGGCGAAACAAGTTCAGAGCCCAAGTGTTTGTGGTTCGTTTGAGAGGTTACCAGTGGGAGATGAGGACCAGCAAGAGCTTTCAGGGCTGGCACCTTTAGTGTAGGAGCAATCGCTGGACGTTCGCAATTTCGGTGTTGAGCTCTGGCCAGATTGAGCAGGAGAGGCTGTGTACGTTGGAAGTTTTAGTAGGCTAAACAAGTTCAGAGCCCAAGTGTTTGTGGTTCGTTTGAGAGGTTACCAGTGGGAGATGAGGACCAGCAAGAGCTTTCAGGGCTGGCACCTTTAGTGTAGGAGCAATCGCTGGACGTTCGCAATTTCGGTGTTGAGCTCTGGCCAGATTGAGCAGGGGAGGCTGTGTACGTTGGAAGTTTTAGTAGGCTAAACAAGTTCAGAGCCCAAGTGTTTGTGGTTCGTTTGAGAGGTTACCAGTGGGAGATGAGGACCAGCAAGAGCTTTCAGGGCGGGCACCTTTAGTGTAGGAGCAATCGCTGGACGTTCGCAATTTCGGTGTTGAGCTCTGGCAGATTGAGCAGGAGAGGCTGTGTACGTTGGAAGTTTTAGTAGGCTAAACAAGTTCAGAGGCCAAGTGTTTGTGGTTCGTTTGAGAGGTTACCAGTGGGAGATGAGGACCAGCAAGAGCTTTCAGGGCTGGCACCTTTAGTGTAGGAGCAATCCCTGGACGTTCGCAATTTCGTTGGTGAATTTTGGGCAGATTGAGCAGGAGAGGCTGTGTACGTTGGAAGTTTTAGCAGCCTAAACAAGTTCAGAGCCCAAGTGTTTGTGGTTCGTTTGAGAGGTTACCAGTGGGAGATGAGGACCAGCAAGAGCTTTCAGGGCTGGCACCTTTAGTGTAGGAGCAATCGCTGGACGTTCGCAATTTCGGTGTTGAGCTCTGGCCAGATTGAGCAGGAGAGGCTGTGTACGTTGGAAGTTTTAGTAGGCTAAACAAGTTCAGAGCCCAAGTGTTTGTGGTTCGTTTGAGAGGTTACCAGTGGGAGATGAGGACCAGCAAGAGCTTTCAGGGCTGGCACCTTTAGTGTAGGAGCAATCGCTGGACGTTCGCAATTTCGGTGTGAGCTCTGGCCAGATTGAGCAGGAGAGGCTGTGTACGTTGGAAGTTTTAGTAGGCGAAACAAGTTCAGAGCCCAAGTGTTTGTGGTTCGTTTGAGAGGTTACCAGTGGGAGATGAGGACCAGCAAGAGCTTTCAGGGCTGGCACCTTTAGTGTAGGAGCAATCGCTGGACGTTCGCAATTTCGTTGCTGAATTTTGGGCAGATTGAGCAGGAGAGGCTGTGTACGTTGGAAGTTTTAGTAGGCTAAACAAGTTCAGAGCCCAAGTGTTTGTGGTTCGTTTGAGAGGTTACCAGTGGGAGATGAGGACCAGCAAGAGCTTTCAGGGCTGGCACCTTTAGTGTAGGAGCAATCCCTGGACGTTCGCAATTTCGGTGTTGAGCTCTGGCCAGATTGAGCAGGAGAGGCTGTGTACGTTGGAAGTTTTAGTAGGCGAAACAAGTTCAGAGGCCAAGTGTTTGTGGTTCGTTTGAGAGGTTACCAGTGGGAGATGAGGACCAGCAAGAGCTTTCAGGGCTGGCACCTTTAGTGTAGGAGCAATCCCTGGACGTTCGCAATGTCGGTGTTGAGCTCTGGCCAGATTGAGCAGGAGAGGCTGTGTACGTTGGAAGTTTTAGTAGGCTAAACAAGTTCAGAGCCCAAGTGTTTGTGGTTCGTTTGAGAGGTTACCAGTGGGAGATGAGGACCAGCAAGAGCTTTCAGGGCTGGCACCTTTAGTGTAGGAGCAATCGCTGGACGTTCGCAATGTCGGTGTTGAGCTCTGGCCAGATTGAGCAGGAGAGGCTGTGTACGTTGGAAGTTTTAGTAGGCGAAACAAGTTCAGAGCCCAAGTGTTTGTGGTTCGTTTGAGAGGTTACCAGTGGGAGATGAGGACCAGCAAGAGCTTTCAGGGCTGGCACCTTTAGTGTAGGAGCAATCGCTGGACGTTCGCAATTTCGTTGGTGAATTTTGGGCGGATTGAGCAGGAGAGGCTGTGTACGTTGGAAGTTTTAGTAGGCGAAACAAGTTCAGAGCCCAAGTGTTTGTGGTTCGTTTGAGAGGTTACCAGTGGGAGATGAGGACCAGCAAGAGCTTTCAGGGCTGGCACCTTTAGTGTAGGAGCAATCGCTGGACGTTCACAATTTCGGTGTTGAGCTCTGGCCAGATTGAGCAGGAGAGGCTGTGTACGTTGGAAGTTTTAGTAGGCTAAACAAGTTCAGAGCCCAAGTGTTTGTGGTTCGTTTGAGAGGTTACCAGTGGGAGATGAGGACCAGCAAGAGCTTTCAGGGCTGGCACCTTTAGTGTAGGAGCAATCGCTGGACGTTCGCAATTTCGGTGTTGAGCTCTGGCCAGATTGAGCAGGGGAGGCTGTGTACGTTGGAAGTTTTAGTAGGCTAAACAAGTTCAGAGCCCAAGTGTTTGTGGTTCGTTTGAGAGGTTACCAGTGGGAGATGAGGACCAGCAAGAGCTTTCAGGGCTGGCACCTTTAGTGTAGGAGCAATCGCTGGACGTTCGCAATTTCGGTGTTGAGCTCTGGCCAGATTGAGCAGGAGAGGCTGTGTACGTTGGAAGTTTTAGTAGGCTAAACATGTTCAGAGGCCAAGTGTTTGTGGTTCGTTTGAGAGGTTACCAGTGGGAGATGAGGACCAGCAAGAGCTTTCAGGGCTGGCACCTTTAGTGTAGGAGCAATCGCTGGACGTTCGTAATTTCGTTGGTGAATTTTGGGCAGATTGAGCAGGAGAGGCTGTGTACGTTGGAAGTTTTAGCAGCCTAAACAAGTTCAGAGCCCAAGTGTTTGTGGTTCGTTTGAGAGGTTACCAGTGGGAGATGAGGACCAGCAAGAGCTTTCAGGGCTGGCACCTTTAGTGTAGGAGCAATCGCTGGACGTTCGCAATTTCGGTGTTGAGCTCTGGCCAGATTGAGCAGGAGAGGCTGTGTACGTTGGAAGTTTTAGTAGGCTAAACAAGTTCAGAGCCCAAGTGTTTGTGGTTCATTTGAGAGGTTACCAGTGGGAGATGAGGACCAGCAAGAGCTTTCAGGGCTGGCACCTTTAGTGTAGGAGCAATCCCTGGACGTTCGTAATTTCGTTGGTGAATTTTGGGCAGATTGAGCAGGAGAGGCTGTGTACGTTGGAAGTTTTAGTAGGCTAAACAAGTTCAGAGCCCAAGTGTTTGTGGTTCGTTTGAGAGGTTACCAGTGGGAGATGAGGACCAGCAAGAGCTTTCAGGGCTGGCACCTTTAGTGTAGGAGCAATCCCTGGACGTTCGCAATTTCGGTGTTGAGCTCTGGCCAGATTGAGCAGGAGAGGCTGTGTACGTTGGAAGTTTTAGTAGGCTAAACAAGTTCAGAGCCCAAGTGTTTGTGGTTCGTTTGAGAGGTTACCAGTGGGAGATGAGGACCAGCAAGAGCTTTCAGGGCTGGCACCTTTAGTGTAGGAGCAATCGCTGGACGTTCGCAATTTCGGTGCTGAGCTCTGGCCAGATTGAGCAGGAGAGGCTGTGTACGTTGGAAGTTTTAGTAGGCTAAACAAGTTCAGAGCCCAAGTGTTTGTGGTTCGTTTGAGAGGTTACCAGTGGGAGATGAGGACCAGCAAGAGCTTTCAGGGCTGGCACCTTTAGTGTAGGAGCAATCGCTGGACGTTCGCAATGTCGGTGTTGAGCTCTGGCCAGATTGAGCAGGAGAGGCTGTGTACGTTGGAAGTTTTAGTAGGCGAAACAAGTTCAGAGCCCAAGTGTTTGTGGTTCGTTTGAGAGGTTACCAGTGGGAGATGAGGACCAGCAAGAGCTTTCAGGGCTGGCACCTTTAGTGTAGGAGCAATCCCTGGACGTTCGCAATTTCGGTGTTGAGCTCTGGCCAGATTGAGCAGGAGAGGCTGTGTACGTTGGAAGTTTTAGTAGGCTAAACAAGTTCAGAGCCCAAGTGTTTGTGGTTCGTTTGAGAGGTTACCAGAGGGAGATGAGGACCAGCAAGAGCTTTCAGGGCTGGCACCTTTAGTGTAGGAGCAATCCCTGGACGTTCGCAATTTCGTTGGTGAATTTTGGGCAGATTGAGCAGGAGAGGCTGTGTACGTTGGAAGTTTTAGTAGGCTAAACAAGTTCAGAGCCCAAGTGTTTGTGGTTCGTTTGAGAGGTTACCAGTGGGAGATGAGGACCAGCAAGAGCTTTCAGGGCTGGCACCTTTAGTGTAGGAGCAATCCCTGGACGTTCGCAATTTCGGTGTTGAGCTCTGGCCAGATTGAGCAGGAGAGGCTGTGTACGTTGGAAGTTTTAGTAGGCTAAACAAGTTCAGAGCCCAAGTGTTTGTGGTTCGTTTGAGAGGTTACCAGTGGGAGATGAGGACCAGCAAGAGCTTTCAGGGCTGGCACCTTTAGTGTAGGAGCAATCGCTGGACGTTCGCAATTTCGGTGTTGAGCTCTGGCCAGATTGAGCAGGAGAGGCTGTGTACGTTGGAAGTTTTAGTAGGCTAAACAAGTTCAGAGCCCAAGTGTTTGTGGTTCATTTGAGAGGTTACCAGTGGGAGATGAGGACCAGCAAGAGCTTTCAGGGCTGGCACCTTTAGTGTAGGAGCAATCCCTGGACGTTCGTAATTTCGTTGGTGAATTTTGGGCAGATTGAGCAGGAGAGGCTGTGTACGTTGGAAGTTTTAGTAGGCTAAACAAGTTCAGAGCCCAAGTGTTTGTGGTTCGTTTGAGAGGTTACCAGTGGGAGATGAGGACCAGCAAGAGCTTTCAGGGCTGGCACCTTTAGTGTAGGAGCAATCGCTGGACGTTCGCAATTTCGTTGCTGAATTTTGGCCAGATTGAGCAGGAGAGGCTGTGTACGTTGGAAGTTTTAGTAGGCTAAACAAGTTCAGAGGCCAAGTGTTTGTGGTTCGTTTGAGAGGTTACCAGTGGGAGATGAGGACCAGCAAGAGCTTTCAGGGCTGGCACCTTTAGTGTAGGAGCAATCCCTGGACGTTCGCAATTTCGGAGTTGAGCTCTGGCCAGATTGAGCAGGAGAGGCTGTGTACGTTGGAAGTTTTAGTAGGCTAAACAAGTTCAGAGCCCAAGTGTTTGTGGTTCGTTTGAGAGGTTACCAGTGGGAGATGAGGACCAGCAAGAGCTTTCAGGGCTGGCACCTTTAGTGTAGGAGCAATCGCTGGACGTTCGCAATTTCGGAGTTGAATTTTGGCCAGATTGAGCAGGAGAGGATGTGTACGCTGGAAGTTTTAGCAGCCTAAACAAGTTCAGAGGCCAAGTGTTTGTGGTTCGTTTGAGAGGTTACCAGTGGGAGATGAGGACCAGCAAGAGCTTTCAGGGCTGGCACCTTTAGTGTAGGAGCAATCGCTGGACGTTCGTAATTTCGGTGTTGAGCTCTGGCCAGATTGAGCAGGAGAGGCTGTGTACGTTGGAAGTTTTAGTAGGCTAAACAAGTTCAGAGCCCAAGTGTTTGTGGTTCGTTTGAGAGGTTACCAGTGGGAGATGAGGACCAGCAAGAGCTTTCAGGGCGGGCACCTTTAGTGTAGGAGCAATCCCTGGACGTTCGTAATTTCGGTGTTGAGCTCTGGCCAGATTGAGCAGGAGAGGCTGTGTACGTTGGAAGTTTTAGTAGGCGAAACAAGTTCAGAGGCCAAGTGTTTGTGGTTCGTTTGAGAGGTTACCAGTGGGAGATGAGGACCAGCAAGAGCTTTCAGGGCTGGCACCTTTAGTGTAGGAGCAATCGCTGGACGTTCGCAATGTCGGTGTTGAGCTCTGGCCAGATTGAGCAGGAGAGGCTGTGTACGTTGCGAAGTTTTAGTAGGCTAAACAAGTTCAGAGGCCAAGTGTTTGTGGTTCGTTTGAGAGGTTACCAGTGGGAGATGAGGACCAGCAAGAGCTTTCAGGGCTGGCACCTTTAGTGTAGGAGCAATCGCTGGACGTTCGCAATGTCGGTGTTGAGCTCTGGCCAGATTGAGCAGGAGAGGCTGTGTACGTTGGAAGTTTTAGTAGGCTAAACAAGTTCAGAGCCCAAGTGTTTGTGGTTCGTTTGAGAGGTTACCAGTGGGAGATGAGGACCAGCAAGAGCTTTCAGGGCTGGCACCTTTAGTGTAGGAGCAATCGCGGGACGTTCGCAATTTCGGTGTTGAGCTCTGGCCAGATTGAGCAGGAGAGGCTGTGTACGTTGGAAGTTTTAGTAGGCTAAACAAGTTCAGAGCCCAAGTGTTTGTGGTTCGTTTGAGAGGTTACCAGTGGGAGATGAGGACCAGCAAGAGCTTTCAGGGCTGGCACCTTTAGTGTAGGAGCAATCGCTGGACGTTCGCAATGTCGGTGTTGAGCTCTGGCCAGATTGAGCAGGAGAGGCTGTGTACGTTGGAAGTTTTAGTAGGCTAAACAAGTTCAGAGGCCAAGTGTTTGTGGTTCGTTTGAGAGGTTACCAGTGGGAGATGAGGACCAGCAAGAGCTTTCAGGGCTGGCACCTTTAGTGTAGGAGCAATCGCTGGACGTTCGCAATTTCGGTGTTGAGCTCTGGCCAGATTGAGCAGGAGAGGCTGTGTACGTTGGAAGTTTTAGTAGGCGAAACAAGTTCAGAGCCCAAGTGTTTGTGGTTCGTTTGAGAGGTTACCAGTGGGAGATGAGGACCAGCAAGAGCTTTCAGGGCTGGCACCTTTAGTGTAGGAGCAATCGCTGGACGTTCGCAATTTCGTTGCTGAATTTTGGGCAGATTGAGCAGGAGAGGCTGTGTACGTTGGAAGTTTTAGTAGGCTAAACAAGTTCAGAGCCCAAGTGTTTGTGGTTCGTTTGAGAGGTTACCAGTGGGAGATGAGGACCAGCAAGAGCTTTCAGGGCTGGCACCTTTAGTGTAGGAGCAATCCCTGGACGTTCGCAATTTCGGTGTTGAGCTCTGGCCAGATTGAGCAGGAGAGGCTGTGTACGTTGGAAGTTTTAGTAGGCGAAACAAGTTCAGAGGCCAAGTGTTTGTGGTTCGTTTGAGAGGTTACCAGTGGGAGATGAGGACCAGCAAGAGCTTTCAGGGCTGGCACCTTTAGTGTAGGAGTAATCCCTGGACGTTCGCAATGTCGGTGTTGAGCTCTGGCCAGATTGAGCAGGAGAGGCTGTGTACGTTGGAAGTTTTAGTAGGCTAAACAAGTT
Source organism: Gavia stellata (assembly GCF_030936135.1). Lineage (NCBI taxonomy): Eukaryota > Metazoa > Chordata > Aves > Gaviiformes > Gaviidae > Gavia > Gavia stellata. Next base: position 38,624 of record NW_026777342.1, read on the forward strand.
CAGAGCCCAAGTGTTTGTGGTTCGTTTGAGAGGTTACCAGTGGGAGATGAGGACCAGCAAGAGCTTTCAGGGCTGGCACCTTTAGTGTAGGAGCAATCGCTGGACGTTCGCAATGTCGGTGTTGAGCTCTGGCCAGATTGAGCAGGAGAGGCTGTGTACATTGGAAGTTTTAGTAGGCGAAACAAGTTCAGAGCCCAAGTGTTTGTGGTTCGTTTGAGAGGTTACCAGTGGGAGATGAGGACCAGCAAGAGCTTTCAGGGCTGGCACCTTTAGTGTAGGAGCAATCGCTGGACGTTCGCAATTTCGTTGGTGAATTTTGGGCGGATTGAGCAGGAGAGGCTGTGTACGTTGGAAGTTTTAGTAGGCTAAACAAGTTCAGAGCCCAAGTGTTTGTGGTTCGTTTGAGAGGTTACCAGTGGGAGATGAGGACCAGCAAGAGCTTTCAGGGCTGGCACCTTTAGTGTAGGAGCAATCGCTGGACGTTCACAATTTCGGTGTTGAGCTCTGGCCAGATTGAGCAGGAGAGGCTGTGTACGTTGGAAGTTTTAGTAGGCTAAACAAGTTCAGAGCCCAAGTGTTTGTGGTTCGTTTGAGAGGTTACCAGTGGGAGATGAGGACCAGCAAGAGCTTTCAGGGCTGGCACCTTTAGTGTAGGAGCAATCGCTGGACGTTCGCAATTTCGGTGTTGAGCTCTGGCCAGATTGAGCAGGAGAGGCTGTGTACGTTGGAAGTTTTAGTAGGCTAAACAAGTTCAGAGCCCAAGTGTTTGTGGTTCGTTTGAGAGGTTACCAGTGGGAGATGAGGACCAGCAAGAGCTTTCAGGGCTGGCACCTTTAGTGTAGGAGCAATCGCTGGACGTTCGCAATTTCGTTGCTGAATTTTGGGCAGATTGAGCAGGAGAGGCTGTGTACGTTGGAAGTTTTAGTAGGCTAAACAAGTTCAGAGCCCAAGTGTTTGTGGTTCGTTTGAGAGGTTACCAGTGGGAGATGAGGACCAGCAAGAGGTTTCAGGGCTGGCACCTTTAGTGTAGGAGCAATCCCTGGACGTTCGCAATTTCGGTGTTGAGCTCTGGCCAGATTGAGCAGGAGAGGCTGTGTACGTTGGAAGTTTTAGTAGGCTAAACAAGTTCAGAGGCCAAGTGTTTGTGGTTCGTTTGAGAGGTTACCAGTGGGAGATGAGGACCAGCAAGAGCTTTCAGGGCTGGCACCTTTAGTGTAGGAGCAATCGCTGGACGTTCGTAATTTCGTTGGTGAATTTTGGGCAGATTGAGCAGGAGAGGCTGTGTACGTTGGAAGTTTTAGTAGGCTAAACAAGTTCAGAGGCCAAGTGTTTGTGGTTCGTTTGAGAGGTTACCAGTGGGAGATGAGGACCAGCAAGAGCTTTCAGGGCTGGCACCTTTAGTGTAGGAGCGATCCCTGGACGTTCGCAATGTCGGTGTTGAGCTCTGGCCAGATTGAGCAGGAGAGGCTGTGTACGTTGGAAGTTTTAGTAGGCTAAACAAGTTCAGAGCCCAAGTGTTTGTGGTTCATTTGAGAGGTTACCAGTGGGAGATGAGGACCAGCAAGAGCTTTCAGGGCTGGCACCTTTAGTGTAGGAGCAATCCCTGGACGTTCGTAATTTCGTTGGTGAATTTTGGGCAGATTGAGCAGGAGAGGCTGTGTACGTTGGAAGTTTTAGTAGGCTAAACAAGTTCAGAGCCCAAGTGTTTGTGGTTCGTTTGAGAGGTTACCAGTGGGAGATGAGGACCAGCAAGAGCTTTCAGGGCTGGCACCTTTAGTGTAGGAGCAATCGCTGGACGTTCGCAATTTCGTTGCTGAATTTTGGCCAGATTGAGCAGGAGAGGCTATTGCTGAATTTTGGCCAGATTGAGCAGGAGAGGCTGTGTACGTTGGAAGTTTTAGGTAGGCTAAACAAGTTCAGAGGCCAAGTGTTTGTGGTTTCGTTTGAGAGGTTACCAGTGGGAGATGAGGACCAGCAAGAGCTTTCAGGGCTGGCACCTTTAGTGTAGGAGCAAATCCCTGGACGTCGCAATTTTCGGAGTTGAGCTCTGGCCAGATTGAGCAGGAGAGGCTGTGTACGTTGGAAGTTTTAGTAGGCTAAACAAGTTCAGAGCCCAAGTGTTTGTGGTTCGTTTGAGAGGTTACCAGTGGGAGATGAGGGACCCAGCAAGAGCTTTCAGGGCTGGCACCTTTAGTGTAGGAGCAATCGCTGGACGTTCGCAATTTCGGAGTTGAATTTTGGCCAGATTGAGCAGGAGAGGATGTGTACGCTGGAAGTTTTAGCAGCCTAAACAAGTTTCAGGAGGCCAAGTGTTTGTGGGTTCGTTTGAGAGGTTACCAGTGGGAGGATGAGGACCAGCAAGAGCTTTCAGGGCTGATTGAGCTCTGGCCAGATTGAGCAGGAGAGGCTGTGTACGTTGGAAGTTTTAGTAGGCTAAACAAGTTCAGAGCCCAAGTGTTTGTGGTTCGTTTGAGAGGTTACCAGTGGGAGATGAGGACCAGCAAGAGCTTTCAGGGCGGGCACCTTTAGTGTAGGAGCAATCCCTGGACGTTCGTAATTTCGGTGTTGAGCTCTGGCCAGATTGAGCAGGAGAGGCTGTGTACGTTGGAAGTTTTAGTAGGCGAAACAAGTTCAGAGGCCAAGTGTTTGTGGTTCGTTTGAGAGGTTACCAGTGGGAGATGAGGACCAGCAAGAGCTTTCAGGGCTGGCACCTTTAGTGTAGGAGCAATCGCTGGACGTTCGCAATGTCGGTGTTGAGCTCTGGCCAGATTGAGCAGGAGAGGCTGTGTACGTTGGAAGTTTTAGTAGGCTAAACAAGTTCAGAGGCCAAGTGTTTGTGGTTCGTTTGAGAGGTTACCAGTGGGAGATGAGGACCAGCAAGAGCTTTCAGGGCTGGCACCTTTAGTGTAGGAGCAATCGCTGGACGTTCGCAATGTCGGTGTTGAGCTCTGGCCAGATTGAGCAGGAGAGGCTGTGTACGTTGGAAGTTTTAGTAGGCTAAACAAGTTCAGAGCCCAAGTGTTTGTGGTTCGTTTGAGAGGTTACCAGTGGGAGATGAGGACCAGCAAGAGCTTTCAGGGCTGGCACCTTTAGTGTAGGAGCAATCGCGGGACGTTCGCAATTTCGGTGTTGAGCTCTGGCCAGATTGAGCAGGAGAGGCTGTGTACGTTGGAAGTTTTAGTAGGCTAAACAAGTTCAGAGCCCAAGTGTTTGTGGTTCGTTTGAGAGGTTACCAGTGGGAGATGAGGACCAGCAAGAGCTTTCAGGGCTGGCACCTTTAGTGTAGGAGCAATCGCTGGACGTTCGCAATGTCGGTGTTGAGCTCTGGCCAGATTGAGCAGGAGAGGCTGTGTACGTTGGAAGTTTTAGTAGGCTAAACAAGTTCAGAGGCCAAGTGTTTGTGGTTCGTTTGAGAGGTTACCAGTGGGAGATGAGGACCAGCAAGAGCTTTTCAGGGCTGGCACCTTTAGTGTAGGAGCAATCGCTGGACGTTCGCAATTTCGGTGTTGAGCTCTGGCCAGATTGAGCAGGAGAGGCTGTGTACGTTGGAAGTTTTAGTAGGCGAAACAAGTTCAGAGCCCAAGTGTTTGTGGTTCGTTTGAGAGGTTACCAGTGGGAGATGAGGACCAGCAAGAGCTTTCAGGGCTGGCACCTTTAGTGTAGGAGCAATCGCTGGACGTTCGCAATTTCGTTGCTGAATTTTGGGCAGATTGAGCAGGAGAGGGCTGTGTACGTTGGAAGTTTTAGTAGGCTAAACAAGTTCAGAGCCCAAGTGTTTGTGGTTCGTTTGAGAGGTTACCAGTGGGAGATGAGGACCAGCAAGAGCTTTCAGGGCTGGCACCTTTAGTGTAGGAGCAATCCCTGGACGTTCGCAATTTCGGTGTTGAGCTCTGGCCAGATTGAGCAGGAGAGGCTGTGTACGTTGGAAGTTTTAGTAGGCGAAACAAGTTCAGAGGCCAAGTGTTTGTGGTTCGTTTGAGAGGTTACCAGTGGGAGATGAGGACCAGCAAGAGCTTTCAGGGCTGGCACCTTTAGTGTAGGAGTAATCCCTGGACGTTCGCAATGTCGGTGTTGAGCTCTGGCCAGATTGAGCAGGAGAGGCTGTGTACGTTGGAAGTTTTAGTAGGCTAAACAAGTTCAGAGCCCAAGTGTTTGTGGTTCGTTTGAGAGGTTACCAGTGGGAGATGAGGACCAGCAAGAGCTTTCAGGGCTGGCACCTTTAGTGTAGGAGCAATCGCTGGACGTTCGCAATGTCGGTGTTGAGCTCTGGCCAGATTGAGCAGGAGAGGCTGTGTACATTGAAGTTTTAGTAGGCGAAACAAGTTCAGAGCCCAAGTGTTTGTGGTTCGTTTGAGAGGTTTACCAGTGGGAGATGAGGACCAGCAAGAGCTTTCAGGGCTGGCACCTTTAGTGTAGGAGCAATCGCTGGACA
>NW_026777343.1:0-49323 GCF_030936135.1 Gavia stellata
TAAGTGTTTGTGGTTCGTTTTAGAGGTTACCAGTGGGAGATGAGGACCAGCAAGATCTTTCAGGGCTGGCACCTTTAGTGTAGGAGCAATCGCTGGACGTTCGCAATTTCGGTGTTGAGCTCTGACGTGAATTAGCGAAAGGAAGCGACGATACGTCTGGACCTTTGAGTGTCTAAACAAGTTCAGAGCCCAAGTGTTTGTGGTTCGTTTTAGAGGTTACCAGTGGGAGATGAGGACCAGCAAGAGCTTTCAGGGCTGGCACCTTTAGTGTAGGAGCAATCGCTGGACGTTCGCAATTTCGGTGTTGAGCTCTGGCCAGATTGAGCAGGAGAGGCTGTGTACGTTGGAAGTTTTAGTAGCCTAAACAAGTTCAGAGCCCAAGTGTTTGTGGTTCGTTTTAGAGGTGACCAGTGGGAGATGAGGACCAGCAAGAGCTTTCAGGGCTGGCAGCTTTAGTGCAGGAGCAATCGCTGGACGTTCGCAATTTCGGTGTTGAGCTCTGACGTGAATTAGCGAAAGAAGCAATTATACGTCTGGACCTTGGAGTATCTATACATGTTCAGAGCCCAAGTGTTTGTGGTTCGTTTTAGAGGTGACCAGTGGGAGATGAGGACCTGCAAGAGCTTTCAGGGCTGGCACCTTTAGTGTAGGAGCAATCGCTGGACGTTCGCAATTTCGGTGTTGAGCTCTGGCCAGATTGAGCTGGAGAGGCTGTGTACGTTGGAAGTTTTAGTAGCCTAAACGAGTTCAGAGCCCAAGTGTTTGTGGTTCGTTTGAGAGGTTAGCAGTGGGAGATGAGGACCAGCAAGATCTTTCAGGGCTGGCACCTTTAGTGTAGGAGCAATCGCTGGACTTTCGCAATTTCGGTGTTCAGCTCTGGCCAGATTTTGCAGGAGAGGGAGTGTATGTTGGAAGTTTTAGTAGCCTAAACAAGTTCAGAGCCCAAGCGTTTGTGGTTCGTTTTAGAGGTGACCAGTGGGAGATGAGGACCAGCAAGAGCTTTCAGGGCTGGCACCTTTAGTGTAGGAGCAATCGCTGGACGTTCGCAATTTCGGTGTTGAATTTTGGCCAGATTGAGCAGGAGAGGCTGTGTACGTTGGAAGTTTTAGTAGCCTAAACAAGTTCAGAGCCCAAGTGTTTGTGGTTCGTTTGAGAGGTTACCAGTGGGAGATGAGGACCAGCAAGAGCTTTCAGGGCTGGCACCTTTAGTGTAGGAGCAATCGCTGGACGTTCGCAATTTCGGTGTTGAGCTCTGGACAGATTGAGCAGGAGCGGGAGTGGTATGTTCGAAGTTTTAGTAGCCTAAACGAGTTCAGAGCCCAAGTGTTTGTGGTTCGTTTTAGAGGTTACCAGTGTGAGATGAGGACCAGCAAGAGCTTTCAGGGCTGGCACCTTTAGTGTAGGAGCAATCGCTGGACGTTCGCAATTTCGGTGTTGAGCTCTGACGTGAATTACCGAAAGGAAGCGACGATACGTCTGGACCTTTGAGTGTCTAAACAAGTTCATAGCCCAAGTGTTTGTGGTTCGTTTTAGAGGTGACCAGTGGGAGATGAGGACCAGCAAGAGCTTTCAGGGCTGGCACCTTTAGTGTAGGAGCAATCGCTGGACGTTCGCAATTTCGGTGTTGAGCTCTGGCCAGACTGAGCAGGAGAGGCTCTGTACGTTGGAAATTTTAGTAGCCTAAACAAATTCGGAGCCCAAGTGTTTGTGGTTCGTTTTAGAGGTTACCAGTGGGAGATGAGGACCAGCAAGAGCTTTCAGGGCTGGCACCTTTAGTGTAGGAGCAATCGCTGGACGTTCGTAATTTCGGTGCTGAGCTCTGGCCAGATTGAGCAGGAGAGGGAGTGTATGTTGGAAGTTTTAGTAGCCTAAACAAGTTCAGAGCCCAAGTGTTTGTGGTTTGTTTTAGAGGTTACCAGTGGGAGATGAGGACCAGCAAGAGCTTTCAGGGCTGGCACCTTTAGTGTAGGAGCAATCGCTGGACATTCGCAATTTCGGTGTTCAGCTCTGGCCAGATTGAGCAGGAGACCTTGGAAGTTTTAGTAGCCTAAACAAGTTCAGAGCCCAAGTGTTTGTGGTTCGTTTTAGAGGTTACCAGTGAGTGATGAGGACCAGCAAGAGCTTTCAGGGCTGGCACCTTTAGTGTAGGCGCAATCGCTGTACATTCGCAATTTCGGTGTTGAGCTCTGTCCAGATTGAGCAGGAGAGGGAGTGTACGTTGGAAGTTTTACTAGCCTAAACAAGTTCAGAGCCCAAGTGTTTGTGGTTCGTTTTAGAGGTGACCAGTGGGAGATGAGGACCAGCAAGAGCTTTCAGGGCTGGCACCTTTAGTGTAGGAGCAATCACTGGACGTTCGCAATTTCGGTGTTCAGCTCTGGCCAGATTGAGCAGGAGCAGGAGTGTATGTTCGAATTTTTAGCAGCCTAAACGAGTTCATAGCCCAAGTGTTTGTGGTTCGTTTTAGAGGTTACCAGTGGGAGATGAGGACCAGCAAGATCTTTCAGGGCCGGCACCTTTAGTGTAGGAGCAATCGCTGGACGTTCGCAATTTCGGTGTTGAGCTCTGACGTGAATTAGCGAAAGGAAGCGACGATACGTCTGGACCTTTGAGTGTCTAAACAAGTTCAGAGCCCAAGTGTTTGTGGTTCGTTTTAGAGGTGACCAGTGGGAGATGAGGACCAGCAAGAGCTTTCAGGGCTGGCAGCTTTAGTGCAGGAGCAATCGCTGGACGTTCGCAATTTCGGTGTTGAGCTCTGACGTGAATTAGCGAAAGAAGCAATTATACGTCTGGACCTTGGAGTATCTATACATGTTCAGAGCCCAAGTGTTTGTGGTTCGTTTTAGAGGTGACCAGTGGGAGATGAGGACCAGCAAGAGCTTTCAGGGCTGGCACCTTTAGTGTAGGAGCAATCGCTGGACGTTCGCAATTTCGGTGTTGAGCTCTGGACAGATTGAGCAGGAGCGGGAGTGTATGTTCGAAGTTTTAGTAGCCTAAACGAGTTCAGAGCCCAAGTGTTTGTGGTTCGTTTTAGAGGTTACCAGTGTGAGATGAGGACCAGCAAGAGCTTTCAGGGCTGGCACCTTTAGTGTAGGAGCAATCGCTGGACGTTCGCTTTCGCAATTCGTGTTGAGCTCTGACGTGAATTACCGAAAGGAAGCGACGATACGTCTGGACCTTTGAGTGTCTAAACAAGTTCATAGCCCAAGTGTTTGTGGTTCATTTTAGAGGTTACCAGTGGGTGATGAGGACCAGCAAGAGCTTTCAGGGCTGGCACCTTTAGTGTAGGAGCAATCGCTGGACGTTCGCAATTTCGGTGTTGAGCTCTGACGTGAATTAGCGAAAGAAGCAATTATACGTCTGGACCTTGGAGTATCTATACATGTTCAGAGCCCAAGTGTTTGTGGTTCGTTTTAGAGGTGACCAGTGGGAGATGAGGACCTGCAAGAGCTTTCAGGGCTGGCACCTTTAGTGTAGGAGCAATCGCTGGACGTTCGCAATTTCGGTGTTGAGCTCTGGCCAGATTGAGCTGGAGAGGCTGTGTACGTTGGAAGTTTTAGTAGCCTAAACGAGTTCAGAGCCCAAGTGTTTGTGGTTCGTTTGAGAGGTTAGCAGTGGGAGATGAGGACCAGCAAGATCTTTCAGGGCTGGCACCTTTAGTGTAGGAGCAATCGCTGGACTTTCGCAATTTCGGTGTTCAGCTCTGGCCAGATTTTGCAGGAGAGGGAGTGTATGTTGGAAGTTTTAGTAGCCTAAACAAGTTCAGAGCCCAAGCGTTTGTGGTTCGTTTTAGAGGTGACCAGTGGGAGATGAGGACCAGCAAGAGCTTTCAGGGCTGGCACCTTTAGTGTAGGAGCAATCGCTGGACGTTCGCAATTTCGGTGTTGAATTTTGGCCAGATTGAGCAGGAGAGGCTGTGTACGTTGGAAGTTTTAGTAGCCTAAACAAGTTCAGAGCCCAAGTGTTTGTGGTTCGTTTGAGAGGTTACCAGTGGGAGATGAGGACCAGCAAGAGCTTTCAGGGCTGGCACCTTTAGTGTAGGAGCAATCGCTGGACGTTCGCAATTTCGGTGTTGAGCTCTGGACAGATTGAGCAGGAGCGGGAGTGTATGTTCGAAGTTTTAGTAGCCTAAACGAGTTCAGAGCCCAAGTGTTTGTGGTTCGTTTTAGAGGTTACCAGTGTGAGATGAGGACCAGCAAGAGCTTTCAGGGCTGGCACCTTTAGTGTAGGAGCAATCGCTGGACGTTCGCAATTTCGGTGTTGAGCTCTGACGTGAATTACCGAAAGGAAGCGACGATACGTCTGGACCTTTGAGTGTCTAAACAAGTTCATAGCCCAAGTGTTTGTGGTTCGTTTTAGAGGTGACCAGTGGGAGATGAGGACCAGCAAGAGCTTTCAGGGCTGGCACCTTTAGTGTAGGAGCAATCGCTGGACGTTCGCAATTTCGGTGTTGAGCTCTGGCCAGATTGAGCAGGAGAGGCTGTGTACGTTGGAAGTTTTAGTAGCCTAAACGAGTTCAGAGCCCAAGTGTTTGTGGTTCGTTTTAGAGGTTACCAGTGGGAGGTGAGGACCAGCAAGAGCTTTCAGGGCTGGCACCTTTAGTGTAGGAGCAATCGCTGGACGTTCGCAATTTCGGTGTTCAGCTCTGGCCAGATTGAGCAGGAGAGGGAGTGTGTGTTGGAAGTTTTAGTAGCCTAAAGAAGTTCAGAGCCCAAGTGTTTGTGGTTCGTTTTAGAGGTTACCAGTGGGAGATGAGGACCAGCAAGAGCTTTCAGGGCTGGCACCTTTAGTGTAGGAGCAATTGCTGGACGTTCGCAATTTCAGTGTTGAGCTCTGGCCAGATTGAGCAGGAGAGGCTGTGTACGTTGGAAGTTTTAGTAGCCTAAACAAGTTCAGAGCCCAAGTGTTTGTGGTTCGTTTTAGAGGTGACCAGTGTGAGATGAGGACCAGCAAGAGCTTTCAGGGCTGGCACCTTTAGTGTAGGAGCAATCGCTGGACGTTCGCAATTTCGGTGTTGAGCTCTGACGTGAATTAGCGAAAGGAAGCGATTATACGTCTGGACCTTTGAGTGTCTAAACAAGTTCAGAGCCCAAGTGTTTGTGGTTCGTTTTAGAGTTTACCAGTGGGAGATGAGGACCAGCAAGAGCTTTCAGGGCTGGCACCTTTAGTGTAGGAGCAATCGCTGGACGTTCGCAATTTGGGTGTTGAGCTCTGGCCAGATTGAGCAGGAGAGGCTGTGTACGTTGGAAGTTTTACTAGCCTAAACAAGTTCAGAGCCCAAGTGTTTGTGGTTCGTTTTAGAGGTGACCAGTGGGAGATGAGGACCAGCAAGAGCTTTCAGGGCTGGCACCTTTAGTGTAGGAGCAATCACTGGACGTTCGCAATTTCGGTGTTCAGCTCTGGCCAGATTGAGCAGGAGCAGGAGTGTATGTTCGAATTTTTAGCAGCCTAAACGAGTTCATAGCCCAAGTGTTTGTGGTTCGTTTTAGAGGTTACCAGTGGGAGATGAGGACCAGCAAGATCTTTCAGGGCTGGCACCTTTAGTGTAGGAGCAATCGCTGGACGTTCGCAATTTCGGTGTTGAGCTCTGACGTGAATTAGCGAAAGGAAGCAACGATACGTCTGGACCTTTGAGTGTCTAAACAAGTTCAGAGCCCAAGTGTTTGTGGTTCGTTTTAGAGGTTACCAGTGGGAGATGAGGACCAGCAAGAGCTTTCAGGGCTGGCACCTTTAGTGTAGGAGCAATCGCTGGACGTTCGCAATTTCGGTGTTGAGCTCTGGCCAGATTGAGCAGGAGAGGCTGTGTACGTTGGAAGTTTTAGTAGCCTAAACAAGTTCAGAGCCCAAGTGTTTGTGGTTCGTTTTAGAGGTGACCAGTGGGAGATGAGGACCAGCAAGAGCTTTCAGGGCTGGCAGCTTTAGTGCAGGAGCAATCGCTGGACGTTCGCAATTTCGGTGTTGAGCTCTGACGTGAATTAGCGAAAGAAGCAATTATACGTCTGGACCTTGGAGTATCTATACATGTTCAGAGCCCAAGTGTTTGTGGTTCGTTTTAGAGGTGACCAGTGGGAGATGAGGACCTGCAAGAGCTTTCAGGGCTGGCACCTTTAGTGTAGGAGCAATCGCTGGACTTTCGCAATTTCGGTGTTCAGCTCTGGCCAGATTTTGCTGGAGAGGGAGTGTATGTTGGAAGTTTTAGTAGCCTAAACAAGTTCAGAGCCCAAGTGTTTGTGGTTCGTTTTAGAGGTGACCAGTGGGAGATGAGGACCAGCAAGAGCTTTCAGGGCTGGCACCTTTAGTGGAGGAGCAATCGCTGGACGTTCGCAATTTCGGTGTTCAGCTCTGGCCAGATTGAGCAGGAGAGGGAGTGTGTGTTGGAAGTTTTAGTAGCCTAAACAAGTTCAGAGCCCAAGTGTTTGTGGTTCGTTTGAGAGGTTACCAGTGGGAGATGAGGACCAGCAAGAGCTTTCAGGGCTGGCACCATTAGTGTAGGAGCAATCGCTGGACGTTCGCAATTTCGGTGTTGAATTTTGGCCAGATTGAGCAGGAGACGTTGGAAGTTTTAGTAGCCTAAAGAGGTTCAGAGCCCAAGTGTTTGTGGTTCGTTTTAGAGGTTACCAGTGGGAGGAGAGGACCAGCAAGAGCTTTCAGGGCTGGCACCTTTAGTGTAGGAGCAATCACTGGACGTTCGCAATTTTGGTGTTGAGCTCTGGCCAGATTGAGCAGGAGAGGCTGTGTACATTGGAAGTTTTAGTAGCCTAAACAAGTTCAGAGCCCAAGTGTTTGTGGTTCGTTTTAGAGGTGACCAGTGGGAGATGAGGACCAGCAAGAGCTTTCAGGGCTGGCACCTTTAGTGTAGGAGCAATCGCTGGACGTTCGCAATTTCGGTGTTCAGCTCTGGCCAGATTGAGCAGGAGAGGCTGTGTACGTTGGAAGTTTTAGTAGCCTAAACGAGTTCAGAGCCCAAGTGTTTGTGGTTCGTTTTAGAGGTTACCAGTGGGAGATGAGGACCAGCAAGATCTTTCAGGGCTGGCACCTTTAGTGTAGGAGCAATCGCTGGACGTTCGCAATTTCGGTGTTGAGCTCTGGCCAGATTGAGCAGGAGAGGGAGTGTACGTTGGAAGTTTTAGTAGCCTAAACGAGTTCAGAGCCCAACTGTTTGTGGTTCGTTTGAGAGGTTACCAGTGGGAGATGAGGACCAGCAAGATCTTTCAGGGCTGGCACCTTTAGTGTAGGAGCAATCGCTGGATGTTCGTAATTTCGGTGTTGAGCTCTGGCCAGATTGAGCAGGAGAGGCTGTGTACGTTGGAAGTTTTAGTGGCCTAAAAAAGCTCAGAGCCCAAGTGTTTGTGGTTCGTTTTAGAGGTTACCAGTGGGAGATGAGGACCAGCAAGAGCTTTCAGGGCTGGCACCTTTAGTGTAGGAGCAATCGCTGGACGTTCGCAATTTCGGTGTTCAGCTCTGGCCAGATTGAGCAGGAGAGGCTGTGTACGTTGGAAGTTTTAGTAGCCTAAACAAGTTCGGAGCCGAAATGTTTGTGGTTCGTTTTAGAGGTGACCAGTGTGAGATGAGGACCAGCAAGAGCTTTCAGGGCTGGCACCTTTAGTGTAGGAGCAATCGCTGGACGTTCGCAATTTCGGTGTTGAGCTCTGACGTGAATTAGCGAAAGGAAGCGATTATACGTCTGTACCTTTGGCTGTCTAAAGAAGTTCAGAGCCCAAGTGTTTGTGGTTCATTTTAGAGGTTACCAGTGGGAGATGAGGACCAGCAAGAGCTTTCAGGGCTGGCACCTTTAGTGTAGGAGCAATCGCTGGACGTTCGCAATTTCGGTGTTGAGCTCTGGCCAGATTGAGCTGGAGAGGCTGTGTACGTTGGAAGTTTTACTAGCCTAAACGAGTTCAGAGCCCAAGTGTTTGTGGTTCGTTTTAGAGGTTACCAGTGGGAGATGAGGACCAGCAAGAGCTTTCAGGGCTGGCACCTTTAGTGTAGGAGCAATCGCTGGACGTTCGCAATTTCGGTGTTGAGCTCTGGCCAGATTGAGCAGGAGAGGCTGTGTACGTTGGAAGTTTTAGTAGCCTAAACGAATTCAGAGCCCAAGTGTTTGTGGTTCGTTTTAGAGGTGACCAGTGTGAGATGAGGACCAGCAAGAGCTTTCAGGCCTGGCACCTTTAGTGTAGGAGCAATCGCTGGACGTTCGCAATTTCGGTGTTGAGCTCTGGCCAGATTGAGCAGGAGAGGCTGTGTACGTTGGAAGTTTTAGTAGCCTAAACAAGTTCAGAGCCCAAGTGTTTGTGGTTCGTTTTAGAGGTGACCAGTGGGTGATGAGGACCAGCAAGATCTTTCAGGGCTGGCACCATTAGTGTAGGAGCAATAGCTGGACGTTCGCAATTTCGGTGTCGAATTTTGGCCAGATTGAGCAGGGGACGTTGGAAGTTTTAGTAGCCTAAAGAAGTTCAGAGCCCAAGTGTTTGTGGTTCGTTTGAGAGGTTACCAGTGGGAGATGAGGACCAGCAAGAGCTTTCAGGGCTGGCACCTTTAGTGTAGGAGCAATCACTGGACGTTCGCAATTTTGGTGTTGAGCTCTGGCCAGATTGAGCAGGAGAGGCTGTGTACATTGGAAGTTTTAGTAGCCTAAAGGAGTTCAGAGCCCAAGTGTTTGTGGTTCGTTTTAGAGGTTACCAGTGTGAGATGAGGACCAGCAAGAGCTTTCAGGGCTGGCACCTTTAGTGTAGGAGCAATCGCTGGACGTTCGCAATTTCGGTGTTGAGCTCTGACGTGAAATAGGGAAAGGAAGCGATGATACGTCTGGACCTTTGAGTGTCTAAACAAGTTCATAGCCCAAGTGTTTTTGGTTCGTTTTAGAGGTGACCAGTGGGAGATGAGGACCAGCAAGAGCTTTCAGGGCTGGCACCTTTAGTGTAGGAGCAATCACTGGACGTTCGCAATTTCGGTGTTTGCTCTGGCCAGATTGAGCAGGAGAGGCTGTTTATGTTGGAAGTTTTAGTAGCCTAAACGAGTTCAGAGCCCAAGTGTTTGTGGTTCGTTTTAGAGGTGACCAGTGGGAGATGAGGACCAGCAAGATCTTTCAGGGCTGGCACCTTTAGTGTAGGAGCAATCGCTGCACGTTTGCAATTTCGGTGTTGAGCTCTGGCCAGATTGAGCAGGAGAGGCTGTGTATGTTGGAAGTTTTAGTAGCCTAAACAAGTTCAGAGCCCAAGTGTTTGTGGTTCGTTTTAGAGGTTACCAGTGGGAGATGAGGACCAGCAAGAGCTTTCAGGGCTGGCACCTTTAGTGTAGGAGCAATCGCTGGACGTTCCCAATTTCGGTGTTGAACTTTGGCCAGACTGAGCAGGAGAGGCTCTGTACGTTGGAAGTTTTAGTAGCCTAAACAAGTTCGGAGCCCAAGTGTTTGTGGTTCGTTTTAGAGGTTACCAGTGGGAGATGAGGACCAGCAAGAGCTTTCAGGGCTAGCACCTTTAGTGTAGGAGCAATCGCTGGACGTTCGCAATTTCGGTGTTGAGCAGACGTGAATTAGCGAAAGGAAGCGATGATACGTCTGGACCTTTGAGTCTCTGAACAAGTTCAGAGCCCAAGTGTTTGTGGTTCGTTTTAGAGGTTACCAGTGGGAGATGAGGACCAGCAAGAGCTTTCAGGGCTGGCACCTTTAGTGTAGGAGCAATCGCTGGACGTTCGCAATTTCGGTGTTCAGCTCTGGCCAGATTGAGCAGGAGAGAGAGGGAGTGTGTGTTGGAAGTTTTAGTAGCCTAAACAAGTTCAGAGCCCAAGTGTTTGTGGTTCGTTTGAGAGGTTACCAGTGGGAGATGAGGACCAGCAAGAGCTTTCAGGGCTGGCACCATTAGTGTAGGAGCAATAGCTGGACGTTCGCAATTTCGGAGTCGAATTTTGGCCAGATTGAGCAGGGGACGTTGGAAGTTTTAGTAGCCTAAAGAAGTTCAGAGCCCAAGTGTTTGTGGTTCGTTTTAGAGGTTACCAGTGGGAGATGAGGACCAGCAAGAGCTTTCAGGGCTGGCACCTTTAGTGTAGGAGCAATCACTGGACGTTCGCAATTTTGGTGTTGAGCTCTGGCCAGATTGAGCAGGAGAGGCTGTGTACATTGGAAGTTTTAGTAGCCTAAACAAGTTCGGAGCCCAAGTGTTTGTGGTTCGTTTTAGAGGTTACCAGTGTGAGATGAGGACCAGCAAGAGCTTTCAGGGCTGGCACCTTTAGTGTAGGAGCAATCGCTGGACGTTCGCAATTTCGGTGTTGAGCTCTGACGTGAAATAGGGAAAGGAAGCGATGATACGTCTGGACCTTTGAGTGTCTAAACAAGTTCATAGCCCAAGTGTTTTTGGTTCGTTTTAGAGGTGACCAGTGGGAGATGAGGACCAGCAAGAGCTTTCAGGGCTGGCACCTTTAGTGTAGGAGCAATCACTGGACGTTCGCAATTTCGGTGTTTGCTCTGGCCAGATTGAGCAGGAGAGGCTGTGTACGTTGGAAGTTTTAGTAGCCTAAACGAGTTCAGAGCCCAAGTGTTTGTGGTTCGTTTTAGAGGTGACCAGTGGGAGATGAGGACCAGCAAGATCTTTCAGGGCTGGCACCTTTAGTGTAGGAGCAATCGCTGCACGTTTGCAATTTCGGTGTTGAGCTCTGGCCAGATTGAGCAGGAGAGGCTGTGTATGTTGGAAGTTTTAGTAGCCTAAACAAGTTCAGAGCCCAAGTGTTTGTGGTTCGTTTTAGAGGTTACCAGTGGGAGATGAGGACCAGCAAGAGCTTTCAGGGCTGGCACCTTTAGTGTAGGAGCAATCGCTGGACGTTCCCAATTTCGGTGTTGAACTTTGGCCAGACTGAGCAGGAGAGGCTCTGTACGTTGGAAGTTTTAGTAGCCTAAACAAGTTCGGAGCCCAAGTGTTTGTGGTTCGTTTTAGAGGTTTCCAGTGGGAGATGAGGACCAGCAAGAGCTTTCAGGGCTAGCACCTTTAGTGTAGGAGCAATCGCTGGACGTTCGCAATTTCGGTGTTGAGCAGACGTGAATTAGCGAAAGGAAGCGATGATACGTCTGGACCTTTGAGTCTCTGAACAAGTTCAGAGCCCAAGTGTTTGTGGTTCGTTTTAGAGGTTACCAGTGGGAGATGAGGACCAGCAAGAGCTTTCAGGGCTGGCACCTTTAGTGTAGGAGCAATCGCTGGACGTTCGCAATTTCGGTGTTCAGCTCTGGCCAGATTGAGCAGGAGAGGGAGTGTGTGTTGGAAGTTTTAGTAGCCTAAACAAGTTCAGAGCCCAAGTGTTTGTGGTTCGTTTGAGAGGTTACCAGTGGGAGATGAGGACCAGCAAGAGCTTTCAGGGCTGGCACCATTAGTGTAGGAGCAATCGCTGGACGTTCGCAATTTCGGTGTTGAATTTTGGCCAGATTGAGCAGGAGACGTTGGAAGTTTTAGTAGCCTAAAGAAGTTCAGAGCCCAAGTGTTTGTGGTTCGTTTTAGGGGTTACCAGTGGGAGGTGAGGACCAGCAAGAGCTTTCAGGGCTGGCACCTTTAGTGTAGGAGCAATCACTGGACGTTCGCAATTTTGGTGTTGAGCTCTGGCCAGATTGAGCAGGAGAGGCTGTGTACGTTGGAAGTTTTAGTAGCCTAAACAAGTTCAGAGCCCAAGTGTTTGTGGTTCGTTTTAGAGGTGACCAGTGGGAGATGAGGACCAGCAAGAGCTTTCAGGGCTGGCACCTTTAGTGTAGGAGCAATCGCTGGACGTTCACAATTTCGGTGTTCAGCTCTGGCCAGATTGAGCAGGAGAGGCTGTGTACGTTGGAAGTTTTAGTAGCCTAAACGAGTTCAGAGCCCAAGTGTTTGTGGTTCGTTTTAGAGGTTACCAGTGGGAGATGAGGACCAGCAAGATCTTTCAGGGCTGGCACCTTTAGTGTAGGAGCAATCGCTGGACGTTCGCAATTTCGGTGTTGAGCTCTGGCCAGATTGAGCAGGAGAGGGAGTGTACGTTGGAAGTTTTAGTAGCCTAAACGAGTTCAGAGCCCAACTGTTTGTGGTTCGTTTGAGAGGTTACCAGTGGGAGATGAGGACCAGCAAGAGCTTTCAGGGCTGGCACCTTTAGTGTAGGAGCAATCGCTGGATGTTCGTAATTTCGGTGTTGAGCTCTGGCCAGATTGAGCAGGAGAGGCTGTGTACGTTGGAAGTTTTAGTGGCCTAAAAAAGCTCAGAGCCCAAGTGTTTGTGGTTCGTTTTAGAGGTTACCAGTGGGAGATGAGGACCAGCAAGAGCTTTCAGGGCTGGCACCTTTAGTGTAGGAGCAATCGCTGCACGTTCGCAATTTCGGTGTTCAGCTCTGGCCAGATTGAGCAGGAGCGGGAGTGTATGTTCGAAGTTTTAGTAGCCTAAACGAGTTCAGAGCCCAAGTGTTTGTGGTTCGTTTTAGAGGTTACCAGTGGGAGATGAGGACCAGCAAGAGCTTTCAGGGCTGGCACCTTTTGTGTAGGAGCAATCGCTGGACGTTCGCAATTTCGGTGTTGAGCTCTGACGTGAATTAGCAAAAGGAAGCGACGATACGTCTGGACCTTTGAGTGTCTAAACAAGTTCAGAGCCCAAGTGTTTGTGGTTCGTTTTAGAGGTTACCAGTGGGAGATGAGGACAAGCAAGAGCTTTCAGGGCTGGCACCTTTAGTGTAGGAGCAATCGCTGGACGTTCGCAATTTCAGTGTTGAGATGTGGCCAGATTGAGCAGGAGAGGGAGTGTACGTTGGAAGTTTTAGTAGCCTAAACGAGTTCAGAGCCCAAGTGTTTGTGGTTCGTTTTAGAGGTTACCAGTGGGAGATGAGGACCAGCAAGAGCTTTCAGGGCTGGCACCTTTAGTGTAGGAGCAATCGCTGGACGTTCGCAATTTCGGTGTTCAGCTCTGGCCAGATTGAGCAGGAGAGGGAGTGTGTGTTGGAAGTTTTAGTAGCCTAAAGAAGTTCAGAGCCCAAGTGTTTGTGGTTCGTTTTAGAGGTTACCAGTGGGAGATGAGGACCAGCAAGAGCTTTCAGGGCTGGCACCTTTAGTGTAGGAGCAATTGCTGGACGTTCGCAATTTCAGTGTTGAGCTCTGGCCAGATTGAGCAGGAGAGGCTGTGTACGTTGGAAGTTTTAGTAGCCTAAACGAGTTCAGAGCCCAAGTGTTTGTGGTTCGTTTTAGAGGTTACCAGTGGGAGATGAGGACCAGCAAGAGCTTTCAGGGCTGGCACCTTTAGTGTAGGAGCAATCGCTGGACGTTCGCAATTTCGGTGTTCAGCTCTGGCCAGATTGAGCAGGAGAGGGAGTGTGTGTTGGAAGTTTTAGTAGCCTAAAGAAGTTCAGAGCCCAAGTGTTTGTGGTTCGTTTTAGAGGTGACCAGTGGGAGATGAGGACCAGCAAGAGCTTTCAGGGCTGGCACCTTTAGTGTAGGAGCAATCGCTGGACGTTCGCAATTTCGGTGTTGAGCTCTGACGTGAATTAGCGAAAGGAAGCGATTATACGTCTGGACCTTTGAGTGTCTAAACAAGTTCAGAGCCCAAGTGTTTGTGGTTCGTTTTAGAGTTTACCAGTGGGAGATGAGGACCAGCAAGAGCTTTCAGGGCTGGCACCTTTAGTGTAGGAGCAATCGCTGGACGTTCGCAATTTCGGTGTTGAGCTCTGGCCAGATTGAGCAGGAGAGGCTGTGTACGTTGGAAGTTTTAGTAGCCTAAACCAGTTCAGAGCCCAAGTGTTTGTGGTTCGTTTTAGAGGTGACCAGTGGGAGATGAGGACCAGCAAGAGCTTTCAGGGCTGGCACCTTTAGTGTAGGAGCAATCGCTGGACGTTCGCAATTTCGGTGTTGAGCTCTGGCCAGATTGAGCAGGAGAGGCTGTGTATGTTGGAAGTTTTAGTAGCCTAAACAAGTTCAGAGCCCAAGTGTTTGTGGTTCGTTTGAGAGGTTACCAGTGGGAGATGAGGACCAGCAAGAGCTTTCAGGGCTGGCACCTTTAGTGTAGGAGCAATCGCTGGACGTTCGCAATTTCGGTGTTGAACTTTGGCCAGATTGAGCAGGAGAGGCTGTGTACGTTGGAAGTTTTAGTAGCCTAAACAAGTTCGGAGCCCAAGTGTTTGTGGTTCGTTTTAGAGGTTACCAGCGGGAGATGAGGACCAGCAAGAGCTTTCAGGGCTAGCACCTTTAGTGTAGGAGCAATCGCTGGACGTTCGCAATTTCGGTGTTGAGCTGACGTGAATTAGCGAAAGGAAGCGATGATACGTCTGGACCTTTGAGTCTCTGAACAAGTTCAGAGCCCAAGTGTTTGTGGTTCATTTTAGCGGTGACCAGTGGGAGATGAGGACCAGCAAGAGCTTTCAGGGCTGGCACCTTTATTGTAGGAGCAATCGCTGGACGTTCGCAATTTCGGTGTTGAGCTCTGGCCAGATTGAGCAGGAGAGGCTGTGTATGTTGGAAGTTTTAGTAGCCTAAACGAGTTCAGAGCCCAAGTGTTTGTGGTTCGTTTTAGAGGTTACCAGTGGGAGATGAGGACCAGCAAGAGCTTTCAGGGCTGGCACCTTTAGTGTAGGAGCAATCGCTGGACGTTCGCAATTTCGGTGTTGAACTTTGGCCAGACTGAGCAGGAGAGGCTCTGTACGTTGGAAATTTTAGTAGCCTAAACAAATTCGGAGCCCAAGTGTTTGTGGTTCGTTTTAGAGGTTACCAGTGGGAGATGAGGACCAGCAAGAGCTTTCAGGGCTGGCACCTTTAGTGTAGGAGCAATCGCTGGACGTTCGTAATTTCGGTGCTGAGCTCTGGCCAGATTGAGCAGGAGAGGGAGTGTATGTTGGAAGTTTTAGTAGCCTAAACAAGTTCAGAGCCCAAGTGTTTGTGGTTTGTTTTAGAGGTTACCAGTGGGAGATGAGGACCAGCAAGAGCTTTCAGGGCTGGCACCTTTAGTGTAGGAGCAATCGCTGGACATTCGCAATTTCGGTGTTCAGCTCTGGCCAGATTGAGCAGGAGACCTTGGAAGTTTTAGTAGCCTAAACAAGTTCAGAGCCCAAGTGTTTGTGGTTTGTTTTAGAGGTTACCAGTGGGAGATGAGGACCAGCAAGAGCTTTCAGGGCTGGCACCTTTAGTGTAGGAGCAATCGCTGGACGTTCGCAATTTCGGTGTTGAGCTCTGACGTGAATTAGCGAAAGGAAGCGACGATACGTCTGGACCTTTGAGTGTCTAAACAAGTTCATAGCCCAAGTGTTTGTGGTTCGTTTTAGAGGTTACCAGTGGGAGATGAGGACCAGCAAGAGCTTTCAGGGCTGGCACCTTTAGTGTAGGAGCAATCGCTGGACGTTCGCAATTTCGGTGTTCAGCTCTGGCCAGATTGAGCAGGAGAGGGAGTGTGTGTTGGAAGTTTTAGTAGCCTAAAGAAGTTCAGAGCCCAAGTGTTTGTGGTTCGTTTTAGAGGTTACCAGTGGGAGATGAGGACCAGCAAGAGCTTTCAGGGCTGGCACCTTTAGTGTAGGAGCAATCGCTGGACGTTCGCAATTTCAGTGTTGAGCTCTGGCCAGATTGAGCAGGAGAGGCTGTGTACGTTGGAAGTTTTAGTAGCCTAAACAAGTTCAGAGCCCAAGTGTTTGTGGCTCGTTTTAGAGGTGACCAGTGTGAGATGAGGACCAGCAAGAGCTTTCAGGGCTGGCACCTTTAGTGTAGGAGCAATCGCTGGACGTTCGCAATTTCGGTGTTGAGCTCTGACGTGAATTAGCGAAATGAAGCGATTATACGTCTGGACCTTTGAGTGTCTAAACAAGTTCAGAGCCCAAGTGTTTGTGGTTCGTTTTAGAGTTTACCAGTGGGAGATGAGGACCAGCAAGAGCTTTCAGGGCTGGCACCTTTAGTGTAGGAGCAATCGCTGGACGTTCGCAATTTGGGTGTTGAGCTCTGGCCAGATTGAGCAGGAGAGGCTGTGTACGTTGGAAGTTTTACTAGCCTAAACAAGTTCAGAGCCCAAGTGTTTGTGGTTCGTTTTAGAGGTGACCAGTGGGAGATGAGGACCAGCAAGAGCTTTCAGGGCTGGCACCTTTAGTGTAGGAGCAATCACTGGACGTTCGCAATTTCGGTGTTCAGCTCTGGCCAGATTGAGCAGGAGCAGGAGTGTATGTTCGAATTTTTAGCAGCCTAAACGAGTTCATAGCCCACGTATTTGTGGTTCGTTTTAGAGGTTACCAGTGGGAGATGAGGACCAGCAAGATCTTTCAGGGCTGGCACCTTTAGTGTAGGAGCAATCGCTGGACGTTCGCAATTTCGGTGTTGAGCTCTGACGTGAATTAGCGAAAGGAAGCGACGATACGTCTGGACCTTTGAGTGTCTAAACAAGTTCTGAGCCCAAGTGTTTGTGGTTCGTTTTAGAGGTTACCAGTGGGAGATGAGGACCAGCAAGAGCTTTCAGGGCTGGCACCTTTAGTGTAGGAGCAATCGCTGGACGTTCGCAATTTCGGTGTTGAGCTCTGGCCAGATTGAGCAGGAGAGGCTGTGTACGTTGGAAGTTTTAGTAGCCTAAACAAGTTCAGAGCCCAAGTGTTTGTGGTTCGTTTTAGAGGTGACCAGTGGGAGATGAGGACCAGCAAGAGCTTTCAGGGCTGGCAGCTTTAGTGCAGGAGCAATCGCTGGACGTTCGCAATTTCGGTGTTGAGCTCTGACGTGAATTAGCGAAAGAAGCGATTATACGTCTGGACCTTGGAGTATCTATACATGTTCAGAGCCCAAGTGTTTGTGGTTCGTTTTAGAGGTGACCAGTGGGAGATGAGGACCTGCAAGAGCTTTCAGGGCTGGCACCTTTAGTGTAGGAGCAATCGCTGGACGTTCGCAATTTCGGTGTTGAGCTCTGGCCAGATTGAGCTGGAGAGGCTGTGTACGTTGGAAGTTTTAGTAGCCTAAACGAGTTCAGAGCCCAAGTGTTTGTGGTTCGTTTGAGAGGTTAGCAGTGGGAGATGAGGACCAGCAAGATCTTTCAGGGCTGGCACCTTTAGTGTAGGAGCAATCGCTGGACTTTCGCAATTTCGGTGTTCAGCTCTGGCCAGATTTTGCAGGAGAGGGAGTGTATGTTGGAAGTTTTAGTAGCCTAAACAAGTTCAGAGCCCAAGTGTTTGTGGTTCGTTTTAGAGGTGACCAGTGGGAGATGAGGACCAGCAAGAGCTTTCAGGGCTGGCACCTTTAGTGGAGGAGCAATCGCTGGACGTTCGCAATTTCGGTGTTGAATTTTGGCCAGATTGAGCAGGAGAGTGAGTGTACGTTGGAAGTTTTATTAGCCTAAACAAGTTCAGAGCCCAAGTGTTTGTGGTTCGTTTGAGAGGTTACCAGTGGGAGATGAGGACCAGCAAGAGCTTTCAGGGCTGGCACCTTTAGTGTAGGAGCAATCGCTGGACGTTCGCAATTTCGGTGTTGAGCTCTGGACAGATTGAGCAGGAGCGGGAGTGTATGTTCGAAGTTTTAGTAGCCTAAACGAGTTCAGAGCCCAAGTGTTTGTGGTTCGTTTTAGAGGTTACCAGTGTGAGATGAGGACCAGCAAGAGCTTTCAGGGCTGGCACCTTTAGTGTAGGAGCAATCGCTGGACGTTCGCAATTTCGGTGTTGAGCTCTGACGTGAATTACCGAAAGGAAGCGACGATACGTCTGGACCTTTGAGTGTCTAAACAAGTTCAGAGCCCAAGTGTTTGTGGTTCGTTTTAGAGGTGACCAGTGGGAGATGAGGACCAGCAAGAGCTTTCAGGGCTGGCACCTTTAGTGTAGGAGCAATCGCTGGACGTTCGCAATTTCGGTGTTGAGCTCTGGCCAGATTGAGCAGGAGAGGCTGTGTACGTTGGAAGTTTTAGTAGCCTAAACGAGTTCAGAGCCCAAGTGTTTGTGGTTCGTTTTAGAGGTGACCAGTGGGAGATGAGGACAAGCAAGAGCTTTCAGGGCTGGCACCTTTAGTGTAGGAGCAATCGCTGGACGTTCGCAATTTCGGTGTTCAGCTCTGGCCAGATTGAGCAGGAGAGGGAGTGTGTGTTGGAAGTTTTAGTAGCCTAAAGAAGTTCAGAGCCCAAGTGTTTGTGGTTCGTTTTAGAGGTTACCAGTGGGAGATGAGGACCAGCAAGAGCTTTCAGGGCTGGCACCTTTAGTGTAGGAGCAATTGCTGGACGTTCGCAATTTCAGTGTTGAGCTCTGGCCAGATTGAGCAGGAGAGGCTGTGTACGTGGGAAGTTTTAGTAGCCTAAACAAGTTCAGAGCCCAAGTGTTTGTGGTTCGTTTTAGAGGTGACCAGTGTGAGATGAGGACCAGCAAGAGCTTTCAGGGCTGGCACCTTTAGTGTAGGAGCAATCGCTGGACGTTCGCAATTTCGGTGTTGAGCTCTGACGTGAATTAGCGAAAGGAAGCGATTATACGTCTGGACCTTTGAGTGTCTAAACAAGTTCAGAGCCCAAGTGTTTGTGGTTCGTTTTAGAGTTTACCAGTGGGAGATGAGGACCAGCAAGAGCTTTCAGGGCTGGCACCTTTAGTGTAGGAGCAATCGCTGGACGTTCGCAATTTGGGTGTTGAGCTCTGGCCAGATTGAGCAGGAGAGGCTGTGTACATTGGAAGTTTTAGTAGCCTAAACGAGTTCAGAGCCCAAGTGTTTGTGGTTCGTTTTAGAGGTGACCAGTGGGAGATGAGGACCAGCAAGAGCTTTCAGGGCTGGCACCTTTAGTGTAGGAGCAATCGCTGGACGTTCGCAATTTCGGTGTTGAGCTCTGGCCAGATTGAGCAGGAGAGGCTGTGTATGTTGGAAGTTTTAGTAGCCTAAACAAGTTCAGAGCCCAAGTGTTTGTGGTTCGTTTTAGAGGTTACCAGTGGGAGATGAGGACCAGCAAGAGCTTTCAGGGCTGGCACCTTTAGTGTAGGAGCAATCGCTGGACGTTCGCAATTTCGGTGTTGAACTTTGGCCAGATTGAGCAGGAGAGGCTGTGTACGTTGGAAGTTTTAGTAGCCTAAACAAGTTCGGAGCCCAAGTGTTTGTGGTTCGTTTTAGAGGTTACCAGTGGGAGATGAGGACCAGCAAGAGCTTTCAGGGCTAGCACCTTTAGTGTAGGAGCAATCGCTGGACGTTCGCAATTTCGGTGTTGAGCTGACGTGAATTAGCGAAAGGAAGCGATGATACGTCTGGACCTTTGAGTCTCTGAACAAGTTCAGAGCGCAAGTGTTTGTGGTTCGTTTTAGCGGTGACCAGTGGGAGATGAGGACCAGCAAGAGCTTCCAGGGCTGGCACCTTTATTGTAGGAGCAATCGCTGGACGTTCGCAATTTCGGTGTTGAGCTCTGGCCAGATTGAGCAGGAGAGGCTGTGTATGTTGGAAGTTTTAGTAGCCTAAACAAGTTCAGAGCCCAAGTGTTTGTGGTTCGTTTTAGAGGTTACCAGTGGGAGATGAGGACCAGCAAGAGCTTTCAGGGCTGGCACCTTTAGTGTAGGAGCAATCGCTGGACGTTCATAATTTCGGTGCTGAGCTCTGGCCAGATTGAGCAGGAGAGGGAGTGTATGTTGGAAGTTTTAGTAGCCTAAACAAGTTCAGAGCCCAAGTGTTTGTGGTTTGTTTTAGAGGTTACCAGTGGGAGATGAGGACCAGCAAGAGCTTTCAGGGCTGGCACCTTTAGTGTAGGAGCAATCGCTGGACGTTCGCAATTTCGGTGTTGAGCTCTGGGCAGATTGAGCAGGAGACCTTGGAAGTTTTAGTAGCCTAAACAAGTTCAGAGCCCAAGTGTTTGTGGTTTGTTTTAGAGGTTACCAGTGGGAGATGAGGACCAGCAAGAGCTTTCAGGGCTGGCACCTTTAGTGGAGGAGCAATCGCTGGACGTTCGCAATTTCGGTGTTGAGCTCTGACGTGAATTAGCGAAAGGAAGCGACGATACGTCTGGACCTTTGAGTGTCTAAACAAGTTCAGAGCCCAAGTGTTTGTGGTTCGTTTTAGAGGTTACCAGTGGGAGATGAGGACCAGCAAGAGCTTTCAGGGCTGGCACCTTTAGTGTAGGAGCAATCGCTGGACGTTCGCAATTTCGGTGTTCAGCTCTGGCCAGATTGAGCAGGAGAGGGAGTGTACGTTGGAAGTTTTAGTAGCCTAAACAAGTTCAGAGCCCAAGTGTTTGTGGTTCGTTTTAGAGGTGACCAGTGGGAGATGAGGACCAGCAAGAGCTTTCAGGGCTGGCAGCTTTAGTGCAGGAGCAATCGCTGGACGTTCGCAATTTCGGTGTTGAGCTCTGACGTGAATTAGCGAAAGAAGCAATTATACGTCTGGACCTTGGAGTATCTATACATGTTCAGAGCCCAAGTGTTTGTGGTTCGTTTTAGAGGTGACCAGTGGGAGATGAGGACCTGCAAGAGCTTTCAGGGCTGGCACCTTTAGTGTAGGAGCAATCGCTGGACGTTCGCAATTTCGGTGTTGAGCTCTGGCCAGATTGAGCTGGAGAGGCTGTGTACGTTGGAAGTTTTAGTAGCCTAAACGAGTTCAGAGCCCAAGTGTTTGTGGTTCGTTTGAGAGGTTAGCAGTGGGAGATGAGGACCAGCAAGAGCTTTCAGGGCTGGCACCTTTAGTGTAGGAGCAATCGCTGGACGTTCGCAATTTCGGTGTTGAGCTCTGGCCAGATTGAGCAGGAGCGGGAGTGTATGTTCGAAGTTTTAGTAGCCTAAACGAGTTCAGAGCCCAAGTGTTTGTGGTTCGTTTTAGAGGTGACCAGTGGGAGATGAGGACCAGCAAGAGCTTTCAGGGCTGGCACCTTTAGTGTAGGAGCAATCGCTGGACGTTCGCAATTTCGGTGTTCAGCTCTGGCCAGATTGAGCAGGAGAGGGAGTGTGTGTTGGAAGTTTTAGTAGCCTAAAGAAGTTCAGAGCCCAAGTGTTTGTGGTTCGTTTTAGAGGTTACCAGTGGGAGATGAGGACCAGCAAGAGCTTTCAGGGCTGGCACCTTTAGTGTAGGAGCAATTGCTGGACGTTCGCAATTTCAGTGTTGAGCTCTGGCCAGATTGAGCAGGAGAGGCTGTGTACGTTGGAAGTTTTAGTAGCCTAAACAAGTTCAGAGCCCAAGTGTTTGTGGTTCGTTTTAGAGGTGACCAGTGTGAGATGAGGACCAGCAAGAGCTTTCAGGGCTGGCACCTTTAGTGTAGGAGCAATCGCTGGACATTCGCAATTTCGGTGTTGAGCTCTGACGTGAATTAGCGAAAGGAAGCGATTATACGTCTGGACCTTTGAGTGTCTAAACAAGTTCAGAGCCCAAGTGTTTGTGGTTCGTTTTAGAGTTTACCAGTGGGAGATGAGGACCAGCAAGAGCTTTCAGGGCTGGCACCTTTAGTGTAGGAGCAATCGCTGGACGTTCGCAATTTCGGTGTTGAGCTCTGGCCAGATTGAGCAGGAGAGGCTGTGTACGTTGGAAGTTTTAGTAGCCTAAACAAGTTCAGAGCCCAAGTGTTTGTGGTTCGTTTTAGAGGTGACCAGTGGGAGATGAGGACCAGCAAGAGCTTTCAGGGCTGGCACCTTTAGTGTAGGAGCAATCACTGGACGTTCGCAATTTCGGTGTTCAGCTCTGGCCAGATTGAGCAGGAGCAGGAGTGTATGTTCGAATTTTTAGCAGCCTAAACGAGTTCATAGCCCAAGTGTTTGTGGTTCGTTTTAGAGGTTACCAGTGGGAGATGAGGACCAGCAAGAGCTTTCAGGGCTGGCACCTTTAGTGTAGGAGCAATCGCTGGACGTTCGCAATTTCGGTGTTGAGCTCTGACGTGAATTAGCGAAAGGAAGCGACGATACGTCTGGACCTTTGAGTGTCTAAACAAGTTCAGAGCCCAAGTGTTTGTGGTTCGTTTTAGAGGTTACCAGTGGGAGATGAGGACCAGCAAGAGCTTTCAGGGCTGGCACCTTTAGTGTAGGAGCAATCGCTGGACGTTCGCAATTTCGGTGTTCAGCTCTGGCCAGATTGAGCAGGAGAGGCTGTGTACGTTGGAAGTTTTAGTAGCCTAAACAAGTTCAGAGCCCAAGTGTTTGTGGTTCGTTTTAGAGGTGACCAGTGGGAGATGAGGACCAGCAAGAGCTTTCAGGGCTGGCAGCTTTAGTGCAGGAGCAATCGCTGGACGTTCGCAATTTCGGTGTTGAGCTCTGACGTGAATTAGCGAAAGAAGCAATTATACGTCTGGACCTTGGAGTATCTATACATGTTCAGAGCCCAAGTGTTTGTGGTTCGTTTTAGAGGTGACCAGTGGGAGATGAGGACCTGCAAGAGCTTTCAGGGCTGGCACCTTTAGTGTAGGAGCAATCGCTGGATGTTCGTAATTTCGGTGTTGAGCTCTGGCCAGATTGAGCAGGAGAGGCTGTGTACGTTGGAAGTTTTAGTAGCCTAAACGAGTTCAGAGCCCAAGTGTTTGTGGTTCGTTTGAGAGGTTAGCAGTGGGAGATGAGGACCAGCAAGATCTTTCAGGGCTGGCACCTTTAGTGTAGGAGCAATCGCTGGACTTTCGCAATTTCGGTGTTGAGCTCTGGCCAGATTTTGCAGGAGAGGGAGTGTATGTTGGAAGTTTTAGTAGCCTAAACAAGTTCAGAGCCCAAGTGTTTGTGGTTCGTTTTAGAGGTGACCAGTGGGAGATGAGGACCAGCAAGAGCTTTCAGGGCTGGCACCTTTAGTGGAGGAGCAATCGCTGGACGTTCATAATTTCGGTGCTGAGCTCTGGCCAGATTGAGCAGGAGAGGGAGTGTATGTTGGAAGTTTTAGTAGCCTAAACAAGTTCAGAGCCCAAGTGTTTGTGGTTTGTTTTAGAGGTTACCAGTGGGAGATGAGGACCAGCAAGAGCTTTCAGGGCTGGCACCTTTAGTGTAGGAGCAATCGCTGGACGTTCGCAATTTCGGTGTTGAGCTCTGGGCAGATTGAGCAGGAGACCTTGGAAGTTTTAGTAGCCTAAACAAGTTCAGAGCCCAAGTGTTTGTGGTTTGTTTTAGAGGTTACCAGTGGGAGATGAGGACCAGCAAGAGCTTTCAGGGCTGGCACCTTTAGTGGAGGAGCAATCGCTGGACGTTCGCAATTTCGGTGTTGAGCTCTGACGTGAATTAGCGAAAGGAAGCGACGATACGTCTGGACCTTTGAGTGTCTAAACAAGTTCAGAGCCCAAGTGTTTGTGGTTCGTTTTAGAGGTTACCAGTGGGAGATGAGGACCAGCAAGAGCTTTCAGGGCTGGCACCTTTAGTGTAGGAGCAATCGCTGGACGTTCGCAATTTCGGTGTTCAGCTCTGGCCAGATTGAGCAGGAGAGGGAGTGTACGTTGGAAGTTTTAGTAGCCTAAACAAGTTCAGAGCCCAAGTGTTTGTGGTTCGTTTTAGAGGTGACCAGTGGGAGATGAGGACCAGCAAGAGCTTTCAGGGCTGGCAGCTTTAGTGCAGGAGCAATCGCTGGACGTTCGCAATTTCGGTGTTGAGCTCTGACGTGAATTAGCGAAAGAAGCAATTATACGTCTGGACCTTGGAGTATCTATACATGTTCAGAGCCCAAGTGTTTGTGGTTCGTTTTAGAGGTGACCAGTGGGAGATGAGGACCTGCAAGAGCTTTCAGGGCTGGCACCTTTAGTGTAGGAGCAATCGCTGGACGTTCGCAATTTCGGTGTTGAGCTCTGGCCAGATTGAGCTGGAGAGGCTGTGTACGTTGGAAGTTTTAGTAGCCTAAACGAGTTCAGAGCCCAAGTGTTTGTGGTTCGTTTGAGAGGTTAGCAGTGGGAGATGAGGACCAGCAAGAGCTTTCAGGGCTGGCACCTTTAGTGTAGGAGCAATCGCTGGACGTTCGCAATTTCGGTGTTGAGCTCTGGCCAGATTGAGCAGGAGCGGGAGTGTATGTTCGAAGTTTTAGTAGCCTAAACGAGTTCAGAGCCCAAGTGTTTGTGGTTCGTTTTAGAGGTGACCAGTGGGAGATGAGGACCAGCAAGAGCTTTCAGGGCTGGCACCTTTAGTGTAGGAGCAATCGCTGGACGTTCGCAATTTCGGTGTTGAGCTCTGGCCAGATTGAGCAGGAGAGGCTGTGTACGTTGGAAGTTTTAGTAGCCTAAACGAGTTCAGAGCCCAAGTGTTTGTGGTTCGTTTTAGAGGTGACCAGTGGGAGATGAGGACAAGCAAGAGCTTTCAGGGCTGGCACCTTTAGTGTAGGAGCAATCGCTGGACGTTCGCAATTTCGGTGTTCAGCTCTGGCCAGATTGAGCAGGAGAGGGAGTGTGTGTTGGAAGTTTTAGTAGCCTAAAGAAGTTCAGAGCCCAAGTGTTTGTGGTTCGTTTTAGAGGTTACCAGTGGGAGATGAGGACCAGCAAGAGCTTTCAGGGCTGGCACCTTTAGTGTAGGAGCAATTGCTGGACGTTCGCAATTTCAGTGTTGAGCTCTGGCCAGATTGAGCAGGAGAGGCTGTGTACGTTGGAAGTTTTAGTAGCCTAAACAAGTTCAGAGCCCAAGTGTTTGTGGTTCGTTTTAGAGGTGACCAGTGTGAGATGAGGACCAGCAAGAGCTTTCAGGGCTGGCACCTTTAGTGTAGGAGCAATCGCTGGACGTTCGCAATTTCGGTGTTGAGCTCTGACGTGAATTAGCGAAAGGAAGCGATTATACGTCTGGACCTTTGAGTGTCTAAACAAGTTCAGAGCCCAAGTGTTTGTGGTTCGTTTTAGAGTTTACCAGTGGGAGATGAGGACCAGCAAGAGCTTTCAGGGCTGGCACCTTTAGTGTAGGAGCAATCGCTGGACGTTCGCAATTTCGGTGTTGAGCTCTGGCCAGATTGAGCAGGAGAGGCTGTGTACGTTGGAAGTTTTAGTAGCCTAAACAAGTTCAGAGCCCAAGTGTTTGTGGTTCGTTTTAGAGGTGACCAGTGGGAGATGAGGACCAGCAAGAGCTTTCAGGGCTGGCACCTTTAGTGTAGGAGCAATCACTGGACGTTCGCAATTTCGGTGTTCAGCTCTGGCCAGATTGAGCAGGAGCAGGAGTGTATGTTCGAATTTTTAGCAGCCTAAACGAGTTCATAGCCCAAGTGTTTGTGGTTCGTTTTAGAGGTTACCAGTGGGAGATGAGGACCAGCAAGATCTTTCAGGGCTGGCACCTTTAGTGTAGGAGCAATCGCTGGACGTTCGCAATTTCGGTGTTGAGCTCTGACGTGAATTAGCGAAAGGAAGCAACGATACGTCTGGACCTTTGAGTGTCTAAACAAGTTCAGAGCCCAAGTGTTTGTGGTTCGTTTTAGAGGTTACCAGTGGGAGATGAGGACCAGCAAGAGCTTTCAGGGCTGGCACCTTTAGTGTAGGAGCAATCGCTGGACGTTCGCAATTTCGGTGTTCAGCTCTGGCCAGATTGAGCAGGAGAGGCTGTGTACGTTGGAAGTTTTAGTAGCCTAAACAAGTTCAGAGCCCAAGTGTTTGTGGTTCGTTTTAGAGGTGACCAGTGGGAGATGAGGACCAGCAAGAGCTTTCAGGGCTGGCAGCTTTAGTGCAGGAGCAATCGCTGGACGTTCGCAATTTCGGTGTTGAGCTCTGACGTGAATTAGCGAAAGAAGCAATTATACGTCTGGACCTTGGAGTATCTATACATGTTCAGAGCCCAAGTGTTTGTGGTTCGTTTTAGAGGTGACCAGTGGGAGATGAGGACCTGCAAGAGCTTTCAGGGCTGGCACCTTTAGTGTAGGAGCAATCGCTGGATGTTCGTAATTTCGGTGTTGAGCTCTGGCCAGATTGAGCAGGAGAGGCTGTGTACGTTGGAAGTTTTAGTAGCCTAAACGAGTTCAGAGCCCAAGTGTTTGTGGTTCGTTTGAGAGGTTAGCAGTGGGAGATGAGGACCAGCAAGATCTTTCAGGGCTGGCACCTTTAGTGTAGGAGCAATCGCTGGACTTTCGCAATTTCGGTGTTGAGCTCTGGCCAGATTTTGCAGGAGAGGGAGTGTATGTTGGAAGTTTTAGTAGCCTAAACAAGTTCAGAGCCCAAGTGTTTGTGGTTCGTTTTAGAGGTGACCAGTGGGAGATGAGGACCAGCAAGAGCTTTCAGGGCTGGCACCTTTAGTGGAGGAGCAATCGCTGGACGTTCGCAATTTCGGTGTTGAATTTTGGCCAGATTGAGCAGGAGAGGCTGTGTACGTTGGAAGTTTTAGTAGCCTAAACAAGTTCAGAGCCCAAGTGTTTGTGGTTCGTTTGAGAGGTTACCAGTGGGAGATGAGGACCAGCAAGAGCTTTCAGGGCTGGCACCTTTAGTGTAGGAGCAATCGCTGGACGTTCGCAATTTCGGTGTTGAGCTCTGGACAGATTGAGCAGGAGCGGGAGTGTATGTTCGAAGTTTTAGTAGCCTAAACGAGTTCAGAGCCCAAGTGTTTGTGGTTCGTTTTAGAGGTTACCAGTGTGAGATGAGGACCAGCAAGAGCTTTCAGGGCTGGCACCTTTAGTGTAGGAGCAATCGCTGGACGTTCGCAATTTCGGTGTTGAGCTCTGACGTGAATTAGCGAAAGGAAGCGACGATACGTCTGGACCTTTGAGTGTCTAAACAAGTTCAGAGCCCAAGTGTTTGTGGTTCGTTTTAGAGGTGACCAGTGGGAGATGAGGACCAGCAAGAGCTTTCAGGGCTGGCACCTTTAGTGTAGGAGCAATCGCTGGACGTTCGCAATTTCGGTGTTGAGCTCTGGCCAGATTGAGCAGGAGAGGCTGTGTACGTTGGATGTTTTAGTAGCCTAAACGAGTTCAGAGCCCAAGTGTTTGTGGTTCGTTTTAGAGGTGACCAGTGGGAGATGAGGACAAGCAAGAGCTTTCAGGGCTGGCACCTTTAGTGTAGGAGCAATCGCTGGACGTTCGCAATTTCGGTGTTCAGCTCTGGCCAGATTGAGCAGGAGAGGGAGTGTGTGTTGGAAGTTTTAGTAGCCTAAAGAAGTTCAGAGCCCAAGTGTTTGTGGTTCGTTTTAGAGGTTACCAGTGGGAGATGAGGACCAGCAAGAGCTTTCAGGGCTGGCACCTTTAGTGTAGGAGCAATTGCTGGACGTTCGCAATTTCAGTGTTGAGCTCTGGCCAGATTGAGCAGGAGAGGCTGTGTACGTTGGAAGTTTTAGTAGCCTAAACAAGTTCAGAGCCCAAGTGTTTGTGGTTCGTTTTAGAGGTGACCAGTGTGAGATGAGGACCAGCAAGAGCTTTCAGGGCTGGCACCTTTAGTGTAGGAGCAATCGCTGGACGTTCGCAATTTCGGTGTTGAGCTCTGACGTGAATTAGCGAAAGGAAGCGATTATACGTCTGGACCTTTGAGTGTCTAAACAAGTTCAGAGCCCAAGTGTTTGTGGTTCGTTTTAGAGTTTACCAGTGGGAGATGAGGACCAGCAAGAGCTTTCAGGGCTGGCACCTTTAGTGTAGGAGCAATCGCTGGACGTTCGCAATTTGGGTGTTGAGCTCTGGCCAGATTGAGCAGGAGAGGCTGTGTACGTTGGAAGTTTTAGTAGCCTAAACAAGTTCAGAGCCCAAGTGTTTGTGGTTCGTTTTAGAGGTGACCAGTGGGAGATGAGGACCAGCAAGAGCTTTCAGGGCTGGCACCTTTAGTGTAGGAGCAATCGCTGGACGTTCGCAATTTCGGTGTTGAGCTCTGGCCAGATTGAGCAGGAGAGGCTGTGTATGTTGGAAGTTTTAGTAGCCTAAACAAGTTCAGAGCCCAAGTGTTTGTGGTTCGTTTTAGAGGTTACCAGTGGGAGATGAGGACCAGCAAGAGCTTTCAGGGCTGGCACCTTTAGTGTAGGACCAATCGCTGGACGTTCGCAATTTCGGTGTTGAACTTTGGCCAGATTGAGCAGGAGAGGCTGTGTACGTTGGAAGTTTTAGTAGCCTAAACAAGTTCGGAGCCCAAGTGTTTGTGGTTCGTTTTAGAGGTTACCAGTGGGAGATGAGGACCAGCAAGAGCTTTCAGGGCTGGCACCTTTAGTGTAGGAGCAATCGCTGGACGTTCGCAATTTCGGTGTTGAGCTCTGGACAGATTGAGCAGAAGCGGGAGTGTATGTTCGAAGTTTTAGTAGCCTAAACGAGTTCAGAACCCAAGTGTTTGTGGTTCGTTTTAGAGGTTACCAGTGTGAGATGAGGACCAGCAAGAGCTTTCAGGGCTGGCACCTTTAGTGTAGGAGCAATCGCTGGACGTTCGCAATTTCGGTGTTGAGCTCTGGCCAGATTGAGCAGGAGAGTGAGTGTACGTTGGAAGTTTTAGTAGCCTAAACGAGTTCAGAGCCCAAGTGTTTGTGGTTCGTTTTAGAGGTGACCAGTGGGAGATGAGGACAAGCAAGAGCTTTCAGGGCTGGCACCTTTAGTGTAGGAGCAATTCGCTGGACGTTCGCAATTTCGGTGTTCAGCTCTGGCCAGATTGAGCAGGAGAGGGAGTGTGTGTTGGAAGTTTTAGTAGCCTAAAGAAGTTCAGAGCCCAAGTGTTTGTGGTTCGTTTTAGAGGTTACCAGTGGGAGATGAGGACCAGCAAGAGCTTTCAGGGCTGGCACCTTTAGTGTAGGAGCAATTGCTGGACGTTCGCAATTTCAGTGTTGAGCTCTGGCCAGATTGAGCAGGAGAGGCTGTGTACGTTGGAAGTTTTAGTAGCCTAAACAAGTTCAGAGCCCAAGTGTTTGTGGTTCGTTTTAGAGGTGACCAGTGTGAGATGAGGACCAGCAAGAGCTTTCAGGGCTGGCACCTTTAGTGTAGGAGCAATCGCTGGACGTTCGCAATTTCGGTGTTGAGCTCTGACGTGAATTAGCGAAAGGAAGCGATTATACGTCTGGACCTTTGAGTGTCTAAACAAGTTCAGAGCCCAAGTGTTTGTGGTTCGTTTTAGAGTTTACCAGTGGGAGATGAGGACCAGCAAGAGCTTTCAGGGCTGGCACCTTTAGTGTAGGAGCAATCGCTGGACGTTCGCAATTTGGGTGTTGAGCTCTGGCCAGATTGAGCAGGAGAGGCTGTGTACGTTGGAAGTTTTACTAGCCTAAACGAGTTCAGAGCCCAAGTGTTTGTGGTTCGTTTTAGAGGTGACCAGTGGGAGATGAGGACCAGCAAGAGCTTTCAGGGCTGGCACCTTTAGTGTAGGAGCAATCGCTAGACGTTCGCAATTTCGGTGTTGAACTTTGGCCAGATTGAGCAGGAGAGGCTGTGTACGTTGGAAGTTTTAGTAGCCTAAACAAGTTCGGAGCCCAAGTGTTTGTGGTTCGTTTTAGAGGTTACCAGTGGGAGATGAGGACCAGCAAGAGCTTTCAGGGCTAGCACCTGTAGTGTAGGAGCAATCGCTGGACGTTCGCAATTTCGGTGTTGAGCTGACGTGAATTAGCGAAAGGAAGCGATGATACGTCTGGACCTTTGAGTCTCTGAACAAGTTCAGAGCCCAAGTGTTTGTGGTTCGTTTTAGCGGTGACCAGTGGGAGATGAGGACCAGCAAGAGCTTCCAGGGCTGGCACCTTTATTGTAGGAGCAATCGCTGGACGTTCGCAATTTCGGTGTTGAGCTCTGGCCAGATTGAGCAGGAGAGGCTGTGTATGTTGGAAGTTTTAGTAGCCTAAACAAGTTCAGAGCCCAAGTGTTTGTGGTTCGTTTTAGAGGTTACCAGTGGGAGATGAGGACCAGCAAGAGCTTTCAGGGCTGGCACCTTTAGTGTAGGAGCAATCGCTGGACGTTCGTAATTTCGGTGCTGAGCTCTGGCCAGATTGAGCAGGAGAGGGAGTGTATGTTGGAAGTTTTAGTAGCCTAAACAAGTTCAGAGCCCAAGTGTTTGTGGTTTGTTTTAGAGGTTACCAGTGGGAGATGAGGACCAGCAAGAGCTTTCAGGGCTGGCACCTTTAGTGTAGGAGCAATCGCTGGACGTTCGCAATTTCGGTGTTGAGCTCTGGGCAGATTGAGCAGGAGACCTTGGAAGTTTTAGTAGCCTAAACAAGTTCAGAGCCCAAGTGTTTGTGGTTTGTTTTAGAGGTTACCAGTGGGAGATGAGGACCAGCAAGAGCTTTCAGGGCTGGCACCTTTAGTGTAGGAGCAATCGCTGGACGTTCGCAATTTCGGTGTTGAGCTCTGACGTGAATTAGCGAAAGGAAGCGACGATACGTCTGGACCTTTGAGTGTCTAAACAAGTTCAGAGCCCAAGTGTTTGTGGTTCGTTTTAGAGGTTACCAGTGGGAGATGAGGACCAGCAAGAGCTTTCAGGGCTGGCACCTTTAGTGTAGGAGCAATCGCTGGACGTTCGCAATTTCGGTGTTCAGCTCTGGCCAGATTGAGCAGGAGAGGGAGTGTACGTTGGAAGTTTTAGTAGCCTAAACAAGTTCAGAGCCCAAGTGTTTGTGGTTCGTTTTAGAGCTTACCAGTGAGTGATGAGGACCAGCAAGAGCTTTCAGGGCTGGCACCTTTAGTGTAGGCGCAATCGCTGTACATTCGCAATTTCGGTGTTGAGCTCTGTCCAGATTGAGCAGGAGAGGGAGTGTACGTTGGAAGTTTTAGTAGCCTAAACAAGTTCAGAGCCCAAGTGTTTGTGGTTCGTTTTAGAGGTGACCAGTGGGAGATGAGGACCAGCAAGAGATTTCAGGGCTGGCACCTTTAGTGTAGGAGCAATCACTGGACGTTCGCAATTTCGGTGTTCAGCTCTGGCCAGATGGAGCAGGAGCAGGAGTGTATGTTCGAATTTTTAGTAGCCTAAACGAGTTCTTAGCCCAAGTGTTTGTGGTTCGTTTTAGAGGTTACCAGTGGGAGATGAGGACCAGCAAGATCTTTCAGGGCTGGCACCTTTAGTGTAGGAGCAATCGCTGGACGTTCGCAATTTCGGTGTTGAGCTCTGACGTGAATTACCGAAAGGAAGCGACGATACGTCTGGACCTTTGAGTGTCTAAACAAGTTCAGAGCCCAAGTGTTTGTGGTTCGTTTTAGAGGTTACCAGTGGGAGATGAGGACCAGCAAGA
The DNA here is from genome assembly GCF_030936135.1 of Gavia stellata. Classification (NCBI taxonomy): domain Eukaryota; kingdom Metazoa; phylum Chordata; class Aves; order Gaviiformes; family Gaviidae; genus Gavia; species Gavia stellata. Next base: position 30,880 of record NW_026777343.1, read on the forward strand.
GCTTTCAGGGCTGGCACCTTTAGTGTAGGAGCAATCGCTGGACGTTCGCAATTTCGGTGTTGAGCTCTGGCCAGATTGAGCAGGAGAGGGAGTGTACGTTGGAAGTTTTAGTAGGCTAAACAAGTTCAGAGCCCAAGTGTTTGTGGTTCGTTTTAGAGGTGACCAGTGGGAGATGAGGACCAGCAAGAGCTTTCAGGGCTGGCAGCTTTAGTGCAGGAGCAATCGCTGGACGTTCGCAATTTCGGTGTTGAGCTCTGACGTGAATTAGCGAAAGAAGCGATTATACGTCTGGACCTTGGAGTATCTATACATGTTCAGAGCCCAAGTCTTTGTGGTTCGTTTTAGAGGTGACCAGTGGGAGATGAGGACCAGCAAGAGCTTTCAGGGCTGGCACCTTTAGTGTAGGAGCAATCGCTGGACGTTCGCAATTTCGGTGTTGAGCTCTGGCCAGATTGAGCAGGAGAGGCTGTGTACGTTGGAAGTTTTAGTAGCCTAAACGAGTTCAGAGCCCAAGTGTTTGTGGTTCGTTTGAGAGGTTAGCAGTGGGAGATGAGGACCAGCAAGATCTTTCAGGGCTGGCACCTTTAGTGTAGGAGCAATCGCTGGACTTTCGCAATTTCGGTGTTCAGCTCTGGCCAGATTGAGCAGGAGAGGGAGTGTATGTTGGAAGTTTTAGTAGCCTAAACAAGTTCAGAGCCCAAGTGTTTGTGGTTCGTTTTAGAGGTGACCAGTGGGAGATGAGGACCAGCAAGAGCTTTCAGGGCTGGCACCTTTAGTGTAGGACCAATCGCTGGACGTTCGTAATTTCGGTGTTCAGCTCTGGCCAGATTGAGCAGGGGAGTGAGTGTACGTTGGAAGTTTTAGTAGCCTAAACGAGTTCAGAGCCCAAGTGTTTGTGGTTCGTTTTAGAGGTTACCAGTGGGAGATGAGGACCAGCAAGATCTTTCAGGGCTGGCACCTTTAGTGTAGGAGCAATCGCTGGACGTTCGCAATTTCGGTGTTGAGCTCTGGCCAGATTGAGCAGGAGAGGCTGTGTACGTTGGAAGTTTTAGTAGCCTAAACAAGTTCAGAGCCCAAGTGTTTGTGGTTCGTATGAGAGGTTACCAGTGGGAGATGAGGACCAGCAAGAGCTTTCAGGGCTGGCACCTTTAGTGTAGGAGCAATTGCTGGACGTTCGCAATTTCAGTGTTGAGCTCTGCCAGATTGAGCAGGAGAGGCTGTGTACGTTGGAAGTTTTAGTAGCCTAAACAAGTTCAGAGCCCAAGTGTTTGTGGTTCGTTTTAGAGGTGACCAGTGTGAGATGAGGACCAGCAAGAGCTTTCAGGGCTGGCACCTTAGTGTAGGAGCAATCGCTGGAACTTCGCAATTTCGGTGTTGAGCTCTGACGTGAATTAGCGAAAGGAAGCGATTATACGTCTGGACCTTTGAGTGTCTAAACAGTTCAGAGCCCAAGTGTTTGTGGTTCGTTTTTAGAGTTTACCAGTGGGGAGATGAGGACCAGCAAGAGCTTTCAGGGCTGGCACCTTTAGTGTAGGAGCAATCGCTGGACGTTCGCAATTTGGGTGTTGAGCTCTGGCCAGATTGAGCAGGAGAGGCTGTGTACGTGGAAGTTTTAGTAGCCTAAACGAGTTCAGAGCCCAAGTGTTTGTGGTTCGTTTTAGAGGTGACCAGTGGGAGATGAGGACCAGCAAGAGCTTTCAGGGCTGGCACCTTAGTGTAGGAGCAATCGCTGGACGTTCGCAATTTCGTTGTTGAGCTCTGGCCAGATTGAGCAGGAGAGGCTGTGTATGTTGGAAGTTTTAGTAGCCTAAACAAGTTCAGAGCCCAAGTGTTTGTGGTTCGTTTTAGAGGGTTACCAGTGGGAGATGAGGACCAGCAAGAGCTTTCAGGGCTGGCACCTTTAGTGTAGGAGCAATCGCTGGACGTTCGCAATTTCGGTGTTGAACTTTGGCCAGATTGAGCAGGAGAGGCTGTGTACGTTGGAAGTTTTAGTAGCCTAAACAAGTTCGGAGCCCAAGTGTTGTGGTTCGTTTTAGAGGTTACCAGTGGGAGATGAGGACCAGCAAGAGCTTTCAGGGCTAGCACTCTTAGTGTAGGAGCCAATCGCTGGACGTTCGCAATTTCGGTGTTGAGCTGACGTGAATTAGCGATAGGAAGCGATGATACGTCTGGACCTTTGAGTCTCTGAAACAAGTTCAGAGCCCAAGTGTTTGTGGTTCGTTTTAGCGGTGACCAGTGGGAGATGAGGACCAGCAAGAGCTTCCAGGGCTTGCACCTTTATTGTAGGAGCAATCGCTGGACGTTCGCAATTTCGGTGTTGAGCTCTGGCCAGATTGAGCAGGAGAGGCTGTGTATGTTGGAAGTTTTAGTAGCCTAAACAAGTCAGAGCCCAAGTGTTTGTGGTTCGTTTTAGAGGTTACCAGTGGAGATGAGGACCAGCAAGAGCTTTCAGGGCTGGCACCTTTAGTGTAGGAGCAATCGCTGGACGTTCGCAATTTCGGTGTTGAGCTCTGGCCAGATTGAGCAGGAGAGGCTGTGTACCGTTGGAAGTTTTAGTAGCCTAAACAAGTTCAGAGCCCAAGTGTTTGTGGTTCGTTTTAGAGGTGACCAGTGGGAGATTGAGACCAGCCAGAGCCTTTCAGGGCTGGCAGCTTTAGTGCAGGAGCAATCGCTGGACGTTCGCAATTTCGGTGTTGAGCTCTGACGTGAATTAGCGAAAGAAGCAATTATACGTCTGGACCTTGTAGTATCTATACATGTTCAGAGCCCAAGTGTTTGTGGTTCGTTTTAGAGGTGGACCAGTGGGAGATGAGGACCTGCAAGAGCTTTCAGGGCTGGCACCTTTAGTGTAGGAGCAATCGCTGGACATTCGCAATTTCGGTGTTGAGCTCCTGGCCAGATTGAGCTGGAGAGGCTGTGTACGTTGGAAGTTTTAGTAGCCTAAACGAGTTCAGAGCCCAAGTGTTGTGGTTCGTTTGAGAGGTTAGCAGTGGGAGATGAGGACCAGCAAGATCTTTCAGGGCTGGCACCTTTAGTGTAGGAGCAAGTCGCTGGACTTTCGCAATTTCGGTGTTCAGCTCTGGCCAGATTGAGCAGGAGAGGGAGTGTATGTTGGAAGTTTTAGTAGCCTAAACAAGTTCAGAGCCCAAGTGTTTGTGGTTCGTTTTAGAGGTGACCAGTGGGAGATGAGGACCAGCAAGAGCTTTCAGGGCTGGCACCTTTAGTGGAGGAGCAATCGCTGGACGTTCGCATTTCGGTGTTGAGCTGACGTGAATTAGCGAAAGGAAGCGATGATACGTCTGGACCTTTGAGTCTCTGAACAAGTTCAGAGCCCAAGTGTTTGTGGTTCGTTTTAGCGGTGACCAGTGGAGATGAGGACCAGCAAGAGCTTCCAGGGCTGGCACCTTTAGTGTAGGAGCAATCGCTGGACGTTCGCATTTCGGTGTTGAGGCTCTGGCCAGATTGAGCAGGGAGAGGCTGTGTATGTTGGAAGTTTTAGTAGCCTAAACAAGTTCAGAGCCCAAGTGTTTGTGGTTCGTTTTAGAGGTTACCAGTGGGGAGATGAGGGACCAGCAAGAGCTTTCAGGGCTGGCACCTTTAGTGTAGGAGCAATCGCTGGACGTTCGCAATTTCGGTGTTGAGCTCTGGCCAGATTGAGCAGGAGAGGCTGTGTACGTTGGAAGTTTTAGTAGCCTAAACAAGTTCAGAGCCCAAGTGTTTGTGGTTCGTTTTAGAGGTGACCAGTGGGAGATGAGGACCAGCAAAGAGCTTTCAGGGCTGGCAGCTTTAGTGCAGGAGCAATCGGCTGACGTTCACAATTTCGGTGTTGAGCTCTGACGTGAATTAGCGAAAGAAGCAATTATACGTCTGGACCTTGGAGTATCTATACATGTCAGAGCCCAATTGTTTGTGGTTCGTTTTAGAGGTGACCAGTGGGAGATGAGGACCTGCAAGAGCTTTCAGGGCTGGCACCTTTAGTGTAGGAGCAATCGCTGGGAACGTTCGCATAATTTCGGTCTGTTGAGCTCTGGCCAGATTGAGCTGGAGAGGCTGTGTACGTTGGAAGTTTTAGTAGCCTAAACGAGTTCAGAGCCCAAGTGTTTGTGGTTCGTTTGAGAGGTTAGCAGTGGGAGATGAGGACCAAGCAAGATCCTTTCAGGGCTGGCACCTTTAGTGTAGGAGCAATCGCTGGACTTTCGCAATTTCGGTGTTCAGCTCTGGCCAGATTTTGCAGGAGAGGGAGTGTATGTTGGAAGTTTTAGTAGCCTAAACAAGTTCAGAGCCCAAGTGTTTGTGGTTCGTTTTAGAGGTGACCAGTGGGAGATGAGGACCAGCAAGAGCATTCAGGGCTGGCACCTTTAGTGGAGGAGCAATCGCTGGACGTTCGCAATTTCGGTGTTGAATTTTGGCCAGATTGAGCAGGAGAGGCTGTGTACGTTGGAAGTTTTAGTAGCCTAAACAAGTTCAGAGCCCAAGTGTTTGTGGTTCGTTTGAGAGGTTACCAGTGGGAGATGAGGACCAGCAAGAGCTTTCAGGGCTGGCACCTTTAGTGTAGGAGCAATCGCTGGACGTTCGCAATTTCGGTGTTCAGCTCTGGCCAGATTGAGCAGGAGCGGGAGTGTATGTTCGAAGTTTTAGTAGCCTAAACGAGTTCAGAGCCAAGTGTTTTGTGGTTCGTTTTAGAGGTGACCAGTGGGAGATGAGGACCTGCAAGAGCTTCAGGGCTGGCACCTTTAGTGTAGGAGCAATCGCTGGACGTTCGCAATTTCGGTGTTGAGCTCTGGCCAGATTGAGCTGGAGAGGCTGTGTACGTTGGAAAGTTTTAGTAGCCTAAACGAGTTCAGAGCCCAAGTGTTTTGTGGTTCGTTTGAGAGGTTAGCAGTGGGAGATGAGGACCAGCAAGATCTTTCAGGGCTGGCACCTTTAGTGTAGGAGCAATCGCTGGACTTTCGCAATTTCGGTGTTCAGCTCTGGCCAGATTTTGCAGGAGAGGGAGTGTATGTTGGAAGTTTTAGTAGCCTAAACAAGTTCAGAGCCCAAGTGTTTGTGGTTCGTTTGAGAGGTTACCAGTGGGAGATGAGGACCAGCAAGAGCTTTCAGGGCTGGCACCTTTAGTGTAGGAGCAATTGCTGGACGTTCGCAATTTCAGTGTTGAGCTCTGCGCCAGATTGAGCAGGAGAGGCTGTGTACGTTGGAAGTCTTTAGTAGCCTAAACAAGTTCAGAGCCCAAGTGTTTGTGGTTCGTTTTAGAGGTGACCAGTGTGAGATGAGGACAAGCAAGAGCTTTCAGGGCTGGCACCTTTAGTGTAGGAGCAATCGCTGGACGTTCGCAATTTCGTGTTGAGCTCTGACGTGAATTAGCGAAAGGAAGCGATTATACGTCTGGACCTTTGAGTGTCTAAACAAGTTCAGAGCCCAAGTGTTTGTGGTTCGTTTTAGAGGTGACCAGTGGGAGATGAGGACCAGCAAGAGCTTTCAGGGCTGCACCTTTAGTGTAGGAGCAATCGCTGGACGTTCGCAATTTGGGTGTTGAGCTCTGGCCAGATTGAGCAGGAGAGGCTGTGTACGTTGGAAGTTTTTAGTAGCCTAAACGAGTTCAGAGCCCAAGTGTTTGTGGTTCGTTTAGAGGTGACCAGTGGGAGATGAGGACCAGCAAGAGCTTTCAGGGCTGGCACCTTTAGTGTAGGAGCAATCGCTGGACCGTTCGCAATTTCGGTGTTAGAGCAGGAGAGGCTGTGTATGTTGGAAGTTTTAGTAGCCTAAACAAGTTCAGAGCCCAAGTGTTTGTGGTTCGTTTTAGAGGTTACCAGTGGGAGATGAGGACCAGCAAGAGCTTTCAGGGCTGGCACCTTTAGTGTAGGAGCAATCGCTGGACGTTCGCAATTTCGGTGTTGAACTTTGGCCAGATTGAGCAGGAGAGGCTGTGTACGTTGGAAGTTTTAGTAGCCTAAACAAGTTCGGAGCCCAAGTGTTTGTGGTTCGTTTTAGAGGTTACCAGTGGGAGATGAGGACCAGCAAGAGCTTTCAGGGCTGGCACCTTTAGTGTAGGAGCAATCGCTGGACGTTCGCAATTTCGGTGTTGAGCTCTGGACAGATTGAGCAGGAGCGGGAGTGTATGTTCGAAGTTTTAGTAGCCTAAACGAGTTCAGAGCCCAAGTGTTTGTGGTTCGTTTTAGAGGTTACCAGTGTGAGATGAGGACCAGCAAGAGCTTTCAGGGCTGGCACCTTTAGTGTAGGAGCAATCGCTGGACGTTCGCAATTTCGGTGTTGAGCTCTGACGTGAATTACCGAAAGGAAGCGACGATACGTCTGGACCTTTGAGTGTCTAAACAAGTTCAGAGCCCAAGTGTTTGTGGTTCGTTTTAGAGGTGACCAGTGGGAGATGAGGACCAGCAAGAGCTTTCAGGCTGGCACCTTTAGTGTAGGAGCAATCGCTGGACGTTCGCAATTTCGGTGTTGAGCTCTGGCCAGATTGAGCAGGAGAGTGAGTGTACGTTGGAAGTTTTAGTAGCCTAAACGAGTTCAGAGCCCAAGTGTTTGTGGTTCGTTTTAGAGGTGACCAGTGGAGATGAGGACAAGCAAGAGCTTTCAGGGCTGGCACCTTTAGTGTAGGAGCAATCGCTGGACGTTCGCAATTTCGGTGTTGAGCTCTGACGTGAATTAGCGAAAGGAAGCGATTATACCTCTGGACCTTTGAGTGTCTAAACAAGTTCAGAGCCCAAGTGTTTGTGGTTCGTTTTAGAGTTTACAGTGGGAGATGAGGACCAGCAAGAGCTTTCAGGGCTGGCACCTTTAGTGTAGGAGCAATCGCTGGACGTTCGCAATTTGGGTGTTGAGCTCTGGCCAGATTGAGCAGGAGAGGCTGTGTACGTTGGAAGTTTTAGTAGCCTAAACGAGTTCAGAGCCCAAGTGTTTGTGGTTCGTTTTAGAGGTGACCAGTGGGAGATGAGGACCAGCAAGAGCTTTCAGGGCTGGCACCTTTAGTGTAGGAGCAATCGCTGCACGTTCGCAAATTTCGGTGTTGAGCTCTGGCCAGATTGAGCAGGAGAGGCTGTGTATGTTGAAGTTTTAGTAGCCTAAACAAGTTCAGAGCCCAAGTGTTTGTGGTTCGTTTTAGAGGTTACCAGTGGGAGATGAGGACCTGCAAGAGCTTTCAGGGCTGGCACCTTTAGTGTAGGAGCAATCGCTGGACCGTTCGCAATTTCGGTGTTGAACTTTGGCCAGATTGAGCAGGAGAGGCTGTGTACGTTGGAAGTTTTAGTAGCCTAAACAAGTTCGGAGCCCAAGTGTTTGTGGTTCGTTTTAGAGGTTACCAGTGGGAGATGAGGACCAGCAAGAGCTTTCAGGGCTAGCACCTTTAGTGTAGGAGCAATCGCTGGACGTTCGCAATTTCGGTGTTGAGCTGACGTGAATTAGCGAAAGGAAGCGATGATACGTCTGGACCTTTGAGTCTCTGAACAAGTTCAGAGCCCAAGTGTTTGTGGTTCGTTTTAGCGGTGACCAGTGGGAGATGAGGACCAGCAAGAGCTTCCAGGGCTGGCACCTTTATTGTAGGAGCAATTGCTGGACGTTCGCAATTTCGGTGTTCAGCTCTGGCCAGATTGAGCAGGAGAGGCTGTGTATGTCGGAAGTTTTAGTAGCCTAAAACAAGTTCAGAGCCCAAGTGTTTGTGGTTCGTTTTAGAGGTTACCAGTGGGAGATGAGGACCAGCAAGAGCTTTCAGGGCTGGCACCTTTAGTGTAGGAGCAATCGCTGGACGTTCGTAATTTCGGTGCTGAGCTCTGGCCAGATTGAGCAGGAGAGGGAGTGTATGTTGGAAGTTTTAGTAGCCTAAACAAGTTCAGAGCCCAAGTGTTTGTGGTTTGTTTTAGAGGTTACCAGTGGGAGATGAGGACCAGCAAGAGCTTTCAGGGCTGGCACCTTTAGTGTAGGAGCAATCGCTGGACGTTCGCAATTTCGGTGTTGAGCTCTGGGCAGATTGAGCAGGAGACCTTGGAAGTTTTAGTAGCCTAAACAAGTTCAGAGCCCAAGTGTTTGTGGTTTGTTTTAGAGGTTACCAGTGGAAGATGAGGACCAGCAAGAGCTTTCAGGGCTGGCACCTTTAGTGGAGGTGCAATCGCTGGACGTTCGCAATTTCGGTGTTGAGCTCTGACGTGAATTAGCGAAAGGAACCGACGATACGTCTGGACCTTTGAGTGTCTAAACAAGTTCAGAGCCCAAGTGTTTGTGGTTCGTTTTAGAGGTTACCAGTGGGAGATGAGGACCAGCAAGAGCTTTCAGGGCTGGCACCTTTAGTGTAGGAGCAATCGCTGGACGTTCGCAATTTCGGTGTTCAGCTCTGGCCAGATTGAGCAGGAGAGGGAGTGTACGTTGGAAGTTTTAGTAGCCTAAACAAGTTCAGAGCCCAAGTGTTTGTGGTTCGTTTTAGAGGTTACCAGTGGGAGATGAGGACCAGCCAAGAGCTTTCAGGGCTGGCAGCTTTAGTGCAGGAGCAATCGCTGGACGTTCGCAATTTCGGTGTTGAGCTCTGACGTGAATTAGCGAAAGAAGCAATTATACGTCTGGACCTTGGAGTATCTATACATGTTCAGAGCCCAAGTGTTTGTGGTTCGTTTTTAGAGGTGACCAGTGCGAGATGAGGACCTGCAAGAGCTTTCAGGGCTGGCACCTTTAGTGTAGGAGCAATCGCTGGACGTTCGCAATTTCGGTGTTGAGCTCTGGCCAGATTGAGCTGGACGAGGCTGTGTACGTTGGAAGTTTTAGTAGCCTAAACGAGTTCAGAGCCCAAGTGTTTGTGGTTCGTTTGAGAGGTTAGCAGTGGGAGATGAGGACCAGCAAGATCTTTCAGGGCTGGCACCTTTAGTGTAGGAGCAATCGCTGGACTTTCGCAATTTCGGTGTTCAGCTCTGCCAGATTGAGCAGGAGAGGGAGTGTATGTTGGAAGTTTTAGTAGCCTAAACAAGTTCAGAGCCCAAGCGTTTGTGGTTCGTTTTAGAGGTGACCAGTGGGAGATGAGGACCAGCAAGAGCTTTCAGGGCTGGCACCTTTAGTGGAGGAGCAATCGCTGGACGTTCGCAATTTCGGTGTTGAATTTTGGCCAGATTGAGCAGGAGAGGCTGTGTACGTTGGAAGTTTTAGTAGCCTAAACAAGTTCAGAGCCCAAGTGTTTTGTGGTTCGTTTGAGAGGTTACCAGTGGGAGATGAGGACCAGCAAGAGCTTTCAGGGCTGGCACCTTTAGTGTAGGAGCAATCGCTGGACGTTCGCAATTTCGGTGTTGAGCTCTGGACAGATTGAGCAGGAGCGGAGTGTATGTTCGAAGTTTTAGTAGCCTAAACGAGTTCAGAGCCCAAGTGTTTGTGGTTCGTTTTAGAGGTTACCAGTGTGAGATGAGGACCAGCAAGAGCTTTCAGGGCTGGCACCTTTAGTGTAGGAGCAATCGCTGGACGTTCGCAATTTCGGTGTTGAGCTCTGACGTGAATTACCGAAAGGAAGCGACGATACGTCTGGACCTTTGAGTGTCTAAACAAGTTCAGAGCCAAAGTGTTTGTGGTTCGTTTTAGAGGTGACCAGTGGGAGATGAGGACCAGCAAGAGCTTTCAGGGCTGGCACCTTTAGTGTAGGAGCAATCGCTGGACGTTCGCAATTTCGGTGTTGAGCTCTGGCCAGATTGAGCAGGAGAGGCTGTGTACGTTGGAAGTTTTAGTAGCCTAAACGAGTTCAGAGCCCAAGTGTTGTGGTTCGTTTTAGAGGTGACCAGTGGGAGATGAGGACAAGCAAGAGCTTTCAGGGCTGGCACCTTTAGTGTAGGAGCAATCGCTGGACGTTCGCAATTTCGGTGTTCAGCTCTGGCCAGATTGAGCAGGAGAGGGAGTGTGTGTTGGAAGTTTTAGTAGCCTAAAGAAGTTCAGAGCCCAAGTGTTTGTGGTTCGTTTTAGAGGTTACCAGTGGGAGATGAGGACCAGCAAGAGCTTTCAGGGCTGGCACCTTTAGTGTAGGAGCAATTGCTGACGTTCGCAATTTCAGTGTTGAGCTCTGGCCAGATTGAGCAGGAGAGGCTGTGTACGTTGGAAGTTTTAGTAGCCTAAACGAGTTCAGAGCCCAAGTGTTTGTGGTTCGTTTTAGAGGTGACCAGTGGGAGATGAGGACCAGCAAGAGCTTTCAGGGCTGGCACCTTTAGTGTAGGAGCAATCACTGGACGTTCGCAATTTCGGTGTTCAGCTCTGGCCAGATTGAGCAGGAGCAGGAGTGTATGTTCGAATTTTTAGCAGCCTAAACGAGTTCATAGCCCAAGTGTTTGTGGTTCGTTTTAGAGGTTACCAGTGGGAGATGAGGACCAGCAAGATCTTTCAGGGCTGGCACCTTTAGTGTAGGAGCAATCGCTGGACGTTCGCAATTTCGGTGTTGAGCTGTGACGTGAATTACCGAAAGGAAGCGACGATACGTCTGGACCTTTGAGTGTCTAAACAAGTTCAGAGCCCAAGTGTTTGTGGTTCGTTTTAGAGGTTACCAGTGGGAGATGAGGACCAGCAAGAGCTTTCAGGGCTGGCACCTTTAGTGTAGGAGCAATCGCTGGACGTTCGCAATTTCGGTGTTGAGCTCTGGCCAGATTGAGCAGGAGAGGCTGTGTACGTTGGAAGTTTTTAGTAGCCTAAACAAGTTCAGAGCCCAAGTGTTTGTGGTTCGTTTTAGAGGTGACCAGTGGGAGATGAGGACCAGCAAGAGCTTTCAGGGCTGGCAGCTTTAGTGCAGGAGCAATCGCTGGACGTTCGCAATTTCGGTGTTGAGCTCTGACGTGAATTAGCGAAAGAAGCAATTATACGTCTGGACCTTGGAGTATCTATACATGTTCAGAGCCCAAGTGTTTGTGGTTCGTTTTAGAGGTGACCAGTGGGAGATGAGGACCAGCAAGAGCTTTCAGGGCTGGCACCTTTAGTGTAGAGCAATCGCTGGACGTTCGCAATTTCGGTGTTGAGCTCTGGCCAGATTGAGCTGGAGAGGCTGTGTACGTTGGAAGATTTAGTAGCCTAAACGAGTTCAGAGCCCAAGTGTTTGTGGTTCGTTTTAGAGGTTAGCAGTGGGAGATGAGGACCAGCAAGATCTTTCAGGGCTGGCACCTTTAGTGTAGGAGCAATCGCTGGACTTTCGCAATTTCGGTGTTCAGCTCTGGCCAGATTTTGCAGGAGAGGGAGTGTATGTTGGAAGTTTTAGTAGCCTAAACAAGTTCAGAGCCCAAGCGTTTGTGGTTCGTTTTAGAGGTGACCAGTGGGAGATGAGGACCAGCAAGAGCTTTCAGGGCTGGCACCTTTAGTGGAGGAGCAATCGCTGGACGTTCGCAATTTCGGTGTTGAATTTTGGCCAGATTGAGCAGGAGAGGCTGTGTACGTTGGAAGTTTTAGTAGCCTAAACAAGTTCAGAGCCCAAGTGTTTGTGGTTCGTTTGAGAGGTTACCAGTGGAGATGAGGACCAGCAAGAGCTTTCAGGGCTGGCACCTTTAGTGTAGGAGCAATCGCTGGACGTTCGCAATTTCGGTGTTGAGCTCTGGCCAGATTGAGCAGGAGAGTGAGTGTACGTTGGAAGTTTTAGTAGCCTAAACGAGTTCAGAGCCCAAGTGTTTGTGGTTCGTTTTAGAGGTTACCAGTGTGAGATGAGGACCAGCAAGAGCTTTCAGGGCTGGCACCTTTAGTGTAGGAGCAATCGCTGGACGTTCGAAATTTCGGTGTTGAGCTCTGACGTGAATTACCGAAAGGAAGCGACGATACGTCTGGACCTTTGAGTGTCTAAACGAGTTCAGAGCCCAAGTGTTTGTGGTTCGTTTTAGAGGTGACCAGTGGGAGATGAGGACAAGCAAGAGCTTTCAGGGCTGGCACCTTTAGTGTAGGAGCAATCGCTGGACGTTCGCAATTTCGGTGTTCAGCTCTGGCCAGATTGAGCAGGAGAGGGAGTGTGTGTTGGAAGTTTTAGTAGCCTAAAGAAGTTCAGAGCCCAAGTGTTTGTGGTTCGTTTTAGAGGTGACCAGTGGGAGATGAGGACCAGCAAGAGCTTTCAGGGCTGGCACCTTTAGTGTAGGAGCAATCGCTGGACGTTCGCAATTTCGGTGTTGAGCTCTGGCCAGATTGAGCAGGAGAGGCTGTGTCGTTGGAAGTTTTAGTAGCCTAAACAAGTTCGGAGCCCAAGTGTTTGTGGTTCGTTTTAGAGGTTACCAGTGGGAGATGAGGACCAGCAAGAGCTTTCAGGGCTGGCACCTTTAGTGTAGGAGCAATCGCTGGACGTTCGCAATTTCGGTGTTGAGCTCTGGACAGATTGAGCAGGAGCGGGAGTGTATGTTCGAAGTTTTAGTAGCCTAAACGAGTTCAGAGCCCAAGTGTTTGTGGTTCGTTTTAGAGGTTACCAGTGGGAGATGAGGACAAGCAAGAGCTTTCAGGGCTGGCACCTTTTAGTGTAGGAGCAATCGCTGGACGTTCGCAATTTCGGTGTTCAGCTCTGGCCAGATTGAGCAGGAGAGGGAGTGTGTGTTGGAAGTTTTAGTAGCCTAAGAAGTTCAGAGCCCAAGTGTTTGTGGTTCGTTTTAGAGGTTACCAGTGGGAGATGAGGACCAGCAAGAGCTTTCAGGGCTGGCACCTTTAGTGTAGGAGCAATTGCTGGACGTTCGAAATTTCAGTGTTGAGCTCTGGCCAGATTGAGCAGGAGAGGCTGTGTACGTTGGAAGTTTTAGTAGCCTAAAGAAGTTCAGAGCCCAAGTGTTTGTGGTTCGTTTTAGAGGTGACCAGTGTGAGATGAGGACCAGCAAGAGCTTTCAGGGCTGGCACCTTTAGTGTAGGAGCAATCGCTGGACGTTCGCAATTTCGGTGTTGAGCTCTGACGTGAATTAGCGAAAGGAAGCGATTATACGTCTGGACCTTTGAGTGTCTAAACAAGTTCAGAGCCCAAGTGTTTGTGGTTCGTTTTAGAGTTTACCAGTGGGAGATGAGGACCAGCAAGAGCTTTCAGGGCTGGCACCTTTAGTGTAGGAGCAATCGCTGGACGTTCGCAATTTGGGTGTTGAGCTCTGGCCAGATTGAGCAGGAGAGGCTGTGTACGTTGGAAGTTTTAGTAGCCTAAACGAGTTCAGAGCCCAAGTGTTTGTGGTTCGTTTTAGAGGTGACCAGTGGGAGATGAGGACCAGCAAGAGCTTTCAGGGCTGGCACCTTTAGTGTAGGAGCAATTGCTGGACGTTCGCAATTTCGGTGTTGAGCTCTGGCCAGATTGAGCAGGAGAGGCTGTGTATGTTGGAAGTTTTAGTAGCCTAAACAAGTTCAGAGCCCAAGTGTTTGTGGTTCGTTTTAGAGGTTACCAGTGGGAGATGAGGACCAGCAAGAGCTTTCAGGGCTGGCACCTTTAGTGTAGGAGCAATCGCTGGACGTTCGCAATTTCGGTGTTGAACTTTGGCCAGATTGAGCAGGAGAGGCTGTGTACGTTGGAAGTTTTAGTAGCCTAAACAAGTTCGGAGCCCAAGTGTTTGTGGTTCGTTTTAGAGGTTACCAGTGGGAGATGAGGACCAGCAAGAGCTTTCAGGGCTAGCACCTTTAGTGCAGGAGCAATCGCTGGACGTTCGCAATTTCGGTGTTGAGCTGACGTGAATTAGCGAAAGGAAGCGATGATACGTCTGGACCTTTGAGTCTCTGAACAAGTTCAGAGCCCAAGTGTTTGTGGTTCGTTTTAGCGGTGACCAGTGGGAGATGAGGACCAGCAAGAGCTTCCAGGGCTGGCACCTTTATTGTAGGAGCAATCGCTGGACGTTCGCAATTTCGGTGTTGAGCTCTGGCCAGATTGAGCAGGAGAGGCTGTGTATGTTGGAAGTTTTAGTAGCCTAAACAAGTTCAGAGCCCAAGTGTTTGTGGTTCGTTTTAGAGGTTACCAGTGGGAGATGAGGACCAGCAAGAGCTTTCAGGGCTGGCACCTTTAGTGTAGGAGCAATCGCCGGACGTTCGTAATTTCGGTGCTGAGCTCTGGCCAGATTGAGCAGGAGAGGGAGTGTATGTTGGAAGTTTTAGTAGCCTAAACAAGTTCAGAGCCCAAGTGTTTGTGGTTTGTTTTAGAGGTTACCAGTGGGAGATGAGGACCAGCAAGAGCTTTCAGGGCTGGCACCTTTAGTGTAGGAGCAATCGCTGGACGTTCGCAATTTCGGTGTTGAGCTCTGGGCAGATTGAGCAGGAGACCTTGGAAGTTTTAGTAGCCTAAACAAGTTCAGAGCCCAAGTGTTTGTGGTTTGTTTTAGAGGTTACCAGTGGGAGATGAGGACCAGCAAGAGCTTTCAGGGCTGGCACCTTTAGTGGAGGAGCAATCGCTGGACGTTCGCAATTTCGGTGTTGAGCTCTGACGTGAATTAGCGAAAGGAAGCGACGATACGTCTGGACCTTTGAGTGTCTAAACAAGTTCAGAGCCCAAGTGTTTGTGGTTCGTTTTAGAGGTTACCAGTGGGAGATGAGGACCAGCAAGAGCTTTCAGGGCTGGCACCTTTAGTGTAGGAGCAATCGCTGGACGTTCGCAATTTCGGTGTTCAGCTCTGGCCAGATTGAGCAGGAGAGGGAGTGTACGTTGGAAGTTTTAGTAGCCTAAACAAGTTCAGAGCCCAAGTGTTTGTGGTTCGTTTTAGAGCTTACCAGTGAGTGATGAGGACCAGCAAGAGCTTTCAGGGCTGGCACCTTTAGTGTAGGCGCAATCGCTGTACATTCGCAATTTCGGTGTTGAGCTCTGTCCACATTGAGCAGGAGAGGGAGTGTACGTTGGAAGTTTTAGTAGCCTAAACAAGTTCAGAGCCCAAGTGTTTGTGGTTCGTTTTAGAGGTGACCAGTGGGAGATGAGGACCAGCAAGAGCTTTCAGGGCTGGCACCTTTAGTGTAGGAGCAATCGCTGGACGTTCGCAATTTCGGTGTTCAGCTCTGGCCAGATTGAGCAGGAGCAGGAGTGTATGTTCGAATATTTAGTAGCCTAAACGAGTTCATAGCCCAAGTGTTTGTGGTTCGTTTGAGAGGTTACCAGTGGGAGATGAGGACCAGCAAGATCTTTCAGGGCTGGCACCTTTAGTGTAGGAGCAATCGCTGGACGTTCGCAATTTCGGTGTTGAGCTCTGACGTGAATTAGCGAAAGGAAGCGACGATACGTCTGGACCTTTGAGTGTCTAAACAAGTTCAGAGCCCAAGTGTTTGTGGTTCGTTTTAGAGGTTACCAGTGGGAGATGAGGACCAGCAAGAGCTTTCAGGGCTGGCACCTTTAGTGTAGGAGCAATCGCTGGACGTTCGCAATTTCGGTGTTGAGCTCTGGCCAGATTGAGCAGGAGAGGCTGTGTACGTTGGAAGTTTTAGTAGCCTAAACAAGTTGAGAGCCCAAGTGTTTGTGGTTCGTTTTAGAGGTGACCAGTGGGAGATGAGGACCAGCAAGAGCTTTCAGGGCTGGCAGCTTTAGTGCAGGAGCAATCGCTGGACGTTCGCAATTTCGGTGTTGAGCTCTGACGTGAATTAGCGAAAGAAGCGATTATACGTCTGGACCTTGGAGTATCTATACATGTTCAGAGCCCAAGTCTTTGTGGTTCGTTTTAGAGGTGACCAGTGGGAGATGAGGACCAGCAAGAGCTTTCAGGGCTGGCACCTTTAGTGTAGGAGCAATCGCTGGACGTTCGCAATTTCGGTGTTGAGCTCTGGCGAGATTGAGCTGGAGAGGCTGTGTACGTTGGAAGTTTTAGTAGCCTAAACGAGTTCAGAGCCCAAGTGTTTGTGGTTCGTTTGAGAGGTTAGCAGTGGGAGATGAGGACCAGCAAGATCTTTCAGGGCTGGCACCTTTAGTGTAGGAGCAATCGCTGGACTTTCGCAATTTCGGTGTTCAGCTCTGGCCAGATTGAGCAGGAGAGGGAGTGTATGTTGGAAGTTTTAGTAGCCTAAACAAGTTCAGAGCCCAAGTGTTTGTGGTTCGTTTTAGAGGTGACCAGTGGGAGATGAGGACCAGCAAGAGCTTTCAGGGCTGGCACCTTTAGTGTAGGACCAATCGCTGGACGTTCGTAATTTCGGTGTTCAGCTCTGGCCAGATTGAGCAGGGGAGTGAGTGTACGTTGGAAGTTTTAGTAGCCTAAACGAGTTCAGAGCCCAAGTGTTTGTGGTTCGTTTTAGAGGTTACCAGTGGGAGATGAGGACCAGCAAGATCTTTCAGGGCTGGCACCTTTAGTGTAGGAGCAATCGCTGGACGTTCGCAATTTCGGTGTTGAGCTCTGGCCAGATTGAGCAGGAGCGGGAGTGTATGTTCGAAGTTTTAGTAGCCTAAACGAGTTCAGAGCCCAAGTGTTTGTGGTTCGTTTTAGAGGTTACCAGTGTGAGATGAGGACCAGCAAGAGCTTTCAGGGCTGGCACCTTTAGTGTAGGAGCAATCGCTGGACGTTCGCAATTTCGGTGTTCAGCTCTGACGTGAATTAGCGAAAGGAAGCGACGATACGTCTGGACCTTTGAGTGTCTAAACAAGTTCAGAGCCCAAGTGTTTGTGGTTCGTTTTAGAGGTGACCAGTGGGAGATGAGGACCAGCAAGAGCTTTCAGGGCTGGCACCTTTAGTGTAGGAGCAATCGCTGGACGTTCGCAATTTCGGTGTTGAGCTGACGTGAATTAGCGAAAGGAAGCGATGATACGTCTGGACCTTTGAGTCTCTGAACAAGTTCAGAGCCCAAGTGTTTGTGGTTCGTTTTAGCGGTGACCAGTGGGAGATGAGGACCAGCAAGAGCTTCCAGGGCTGGCACCTTTAGTGTAGGAGCAATCGCTGGACGTTCGCAATTTCGGTGTTGAGCTCTGGCCAGATTGAGCAGGAGAGGGAGTGTATGTTGGAAGTTTTAGTAGCCTAAACAAGTTCAGAGCCCAAGTGTTTGTGGTTCGTTTTAGAGGTTACCAGTGGGAGATGAGGACCAGCAAGAGCTTTCAGGGCTGGCACCTTTAGTGTAGGAGCAATCGCTGGACGTTCGCAATTTCGGTGTTGAACTTTGGCCAGACTGAGTAGGAGAGGCTCTGTATGTTGGAAATTTTAGTAGCCTAAACAAATTCGGAGCCCAAGTGTTTGTGGTTCGTTTTAGAGGTTACCAGTGGGAGATGAGGACCAGCAAGAGCTTTCAGGGCTGGCACCTTTAGTGTAGGAGCAATCGCTGGACGTTCGCAATTTCGGTGTTGAGCTCTGGGCAGATTGAGCAGGAGACCTTGGAAGCTTTAGTAGCCTAAACAAGTTCAGAGCCCAAGTGTTTGTGGTTTGTTTTAGAGGTTACCAGTGGGAGATGAGGACCAGCAAGAGCTTTCAGGGCTGGCACCTTTAGTGGAGGAGCAATCGCTGGACGTTCGCAATTTCGGTGTTCAGCTCTGGCCAGATTGAGCAGGAGAGGCTGTGTACGTTGGAAGTTTTAGTAGCCTAAACAAGTTCAGAGCCCAAGTGTTTGTGGTTCGTTTTAGAGGTTACCAGTGAGTGATGAGGACCAGCAAGAGCTTTCAGGGCTGGCACCTTTAGTGTAGGCGCAATCGCTGTACATTCGCAATTTCGGTGTTGAGCTCTGTCCAGATTGAGCAGGAGAGGGAGTGTACGTTGGAAGTTTTAGTAGCCTAAACAAGTTCAGAGCCCAAGTGTTTGTGGTTCGTTTTAGAGGTGACCAGTGGGAGATGAGGACCAGCAAGAGCTTTCAGGGCTGGCACCTTTAGTGTAGGAGCAATCACTGGACGTTCGCAATTTCGGTGTTCAGCTCTGGCCAGATTGAGCAGGAGCAGGAGTGTATGTTCGAATTTTTAGTAGCCTAAACGAGTTCAGAGCCCAAGTGTTTGTGGTTCGTTTTAGAGGTTACCAGTGTGAGATGAGGACCAGCAAGAGCTTTCAGGGCTGGCACCTTTAGTGTAGGAGCAATCGCTGGACGTTCGCAATTTCGGTGTTGAGCTCTGACGTGAATTAGCGAAAGGAAGCGACGATACGTCTGGACCTTTGAGTGTCTAAACAAGTTCAGAGGCCAAGTGTTTGTGGTTCGTTTTAGACGTTACCAGTGGGAGATGAGGACCAGCAAGAGCTTTCAGGGCTGGCACCTTTAGTGTAGGAGCAATCGCTGGACGTTCGCAATTTCGGTGTTCAGCTCTGGCCAGATTGAGCAGGAGAGGCTGTGTACGTTGGAAGTTTTAGTAGCCTAAACAAGTTCAGAGCCCAAGTGTTTGTGGTTCGTTTTAGAGGTGACCAGTGGGAGATGAGGACCAGCAAGAGCTTTCAGGGCTGGCAGCTTTAGTGCAGGAGCAATCGCTGGACGTTCGCAATTTCGGTGTTGAGCTCTGACGTGAATTAGCGAAAGAAGCGATTATACGTCTGGACCTTGGAGTATCTATACATGTTCAGAGCCCAAGTCTTTGTGGTTCGTTTTAGAGGTGACCAGTGGGAGATGAGGACCTGCAAGAGCTTTCAGGGCTGGCACCTA